>NC_092224.1:11821704-11889204 GCF_036320965.1 Panulirus ornatus
AATAGAGGTTGGGTTTAGAGTCAGATGAAGAGGAGCATTTCTATGGTCGATGGAACTGCTCTTTGGTCTGTATGGGTTTACATTTCAGTGGGTCAGTCGCAGTTCTGAAGGAGAGACGGTTTCTTTTGTGGAAGACGAAGTATGTAACTTTATGCCTGCGACGATGATATACGTTATGTGGTTTACTCAGAGAAAATGATCATTCGAGGAGATGTGATCTTTCCATGAAAACTAAGGAGAAATTTCCCAAATTAGACCTCTTGGCCGTCTTCAAGTGGCATAGTTGGAGTATAGAGGGAGAAATGTGGCGTAAAGGATGCCAGATGGGAGGTGATAGTTGCAGTTCTTTTTTACAGACATACCACACTAATTGCAAGCATGTTTTACTAGAAATAGTCACATGGTAACGCTGGTTTTATCGCTCAGTAACACACGCTATAGAAGTTCCTGAGGCTGTCATTCATGCTGTCGCAACACATGCTGTTGTAACTCATGCTACAGTAATCCATGATACTGTAACCCCTTGTTGTTGCAGCATATGCTCCTATCGCCTATTCTATAGCAAACCCTGATACTGTCACTCATGCTGTTGCAACGAATGTTGTTCAGTGGTTTTATCAGATTGCATCCGTTCTATTTTAACCCTTGATATTGTAATCCATGTTAGTATTACCCATACTATTGTAACGTACTTTACTAGAACCCTTACTGTTATAGCCCACCGGATTGTAAGTGATGATAATATGACGTATTCTGTTGTATCCCGTGTCAATGTAACCCATGCAGTTATTACCCCTGGATGATACAGTCCATTATATTGTAACCCATGGTACTGTAACTTAGGCCTGGTGTAGACTGTAGCTCTGCTCACGGGACGCTCACAGTCATTTGTAATATGCACACTTTTTACGGCTCCGCTCACGCTCTAGCAACGGTCATCCCAGTCCACTCTTGTCGCAGGCTGTCCAGTGTCAGTGCATCTGGCAGTGGAAGAAGATGGACCTTTCTTCGTATGAGTTGGCTATGATCGCCATAACCCTGGACAAAGAGGAAGAAGAAACAAACAAACAAAATAGGACAGGAAGAAATTGGCTGACTCCATCTAGTGTTGGAGGTGTGGAAAACTGAGGGGGAATTTCACACCTTCTATCCTCATCTGATTGATGAAGATGAGAACAAATTCTTTCAGTACTCTCGAATGAACATCGGCAACTTCGAAATGATTCTGTCAAGAATTGAGAAGGAAATATCTAAGGCAAACACAACCTTCAGAGAAGCCATCACTCCCAGACAAAAGCTGGCAGTATGTCTCAGGTAATATACAAAATGTATTTTACTCCATTCATCACAAGGTCAACCGCTTTAACAGGGGTGACGTGAGGCATCACATTGAATCCTCCCACCTCAATAGTGACCAGGCCGAGACGGGAGCGAGACCGTTGGGCCATGCACACTGTCGGTCCCGCTCCGGTCACGGTCCACTCCCGCTCCGGTCACGGTCCGCTCCCGCTCCGGTCACGGTCCGCTCCCGCTCCGCTCAAAATATCTTTTGGATGACCGTCGCTTGCTCATGTACGGAGCGAGAGCGAACCATGACCCGAATGAAATGCATATAATAATATTTAGCCGGAGCGAGAGCGAACCGTGAGCGGACCGGGAGCGGAGTTACAGTGTGCATTATCCATCATATTGTAACCGATGCAGTCATAACCCTCGATACTGTAACTTATATTGCCGTGACCTTGATACATTAAAAGTGATAATTTGCACTCACGGAAGACATGTTACCCTTGGCAAGTTATATTCATGCTTCTCCTCACCGCCTACGCCGGCCGCCCCTCTCCTGCCGCTTCCCATGGCAACTTCAATCACAGTTTTCTATAAACTTCAGACTGCGAGTCAAGTAAAACTTTTCCTTTCGTCTAATTAGTTTCCTTTGCTTTCCTCTGAACTTTCAACTTCAAGCGCAGAAAAAAAAAGACTTGACCTTCTCAGATTGCTTGATACCGCACTTATCGTGTGGCCTCATTTGTCTTCTTGCCGTCATAATTTGCTGCCCAAACTTAAAAACTCCCTCAACTTGCGGTGTTTCTCTCCGACTCGGCTGCTTCCCCCTGTCTCAGACTGTTTCAGCTCACGTTACGGATTTATCTCTTACGTTGGTGGGGGGGGGGAGGGGGGCAACTCCGGGCTCAGCAAGGGCACCAAGGTTCTCTAATATAAAGCCATTTGACTTGAGGACCTTCGTCGCTGTAACTTCAGACGGATAACTTGAACTCTCCATAAGTTGCAAGAAGTGTGCTATAATGGTATCTATTCTTCCTCTCGACTGAACTGCTCCACTTGAGCCCAAGCCTCTCCTCCCGGGACATTACTCTGACTCAGATTAAACTCCAACCTAAGCACTTCAGCCGATCCTCAAAGCTCTGTCATGACGTACAGCGATAGTGCCTTCGTCTCCTCTCATTATCAACATGAAAAATGAAATACGAAGCAATTTTCTTAAACTCCTTGAACAATATATAGTCTGACCCTTGAGCAGGAGGGTATGGCCCTCGAGCATGACCCTACAATCCTAAGATATGATGGCCTGGCCTTTGACCTGACTTCAGAGAAACAGGTCAAAGGCCAGACTATCATACCCTTGTATTGATGGGTCGGTCCACTTTTTCAAAATATTGATATCAAATGATATATAAGTACGTTAAAGATGTGCTTTAAGGAAGACTTACGTTTTTTCACGTAGTCAGAGAGAACTTCTTTTGTTCTGTATTTGTCTCTTCTCGTTTTTGTTTTCCTGTACTTGTCTCTTCTCGTTTTTCTTGCAAACGATTATAAATGCGCACCATTAATGTCTTCCGTGATCGATCAACGAGAAACATAGTAGACTTGTACTGCCTCGGTCCAGTGTAGCTACACATTTCATTATTTTTTTTCTATGGAACTTTGTCTTTTTAAAGGTTCACAAATCATCAACTTTGATTTCTGTGATAAACCTTTTCGTGAATTGAAGCTATAATTTGATGGAAAGGTTGCTGGTAGGACCTGTAAAAAGGGACAGTAGCTGACGAGTGTCCGTATCTCCAGTCACTTTACCATCTTCGCATAATATCTCTTGCCTCTCCCTATCTATTTGACTCAAGTGCATAATCCTTACAAGATGAAAATCCATTTTCTGTTGGAAAGCAGTGGGGTTTCAGAAGTAGTAGAGGATATGTGGACCAGGTGTTTGCTATAAAGAATGTTTGTAAGAAATACTTAGAAAAACAGATGGATTTGTATGTAGCATTTATGGATCTCGAGAAGGCTTATGATAGGGTGGATATAGATGCGTTGTGTAAGGTTTAAAGAGTATATGGTGTGGGAGGTAAGTTCCTAGAAGTAGTGAAAAGTTTTTACCAAGAATGAAAGGCATGTGTACATGTAGAAAGAGAGGAAAGTGATCGGTTCCCAGTGAATGTCGGTTTGCGGCAGGGGTGCATGATGTCTCATTGGTTGTTTAATTTGTTTATGGATGGGGTGGTTAAGGTGGTGAATGCAAGAGTTTTGGAGAGAGGGGCAAGTATGCAGTCTGTTGTGGATGAGAGGGCTTGGGAAGTGAGTCAGTTGTTGTTCGCTAATGATACAGCACTGATGGCTGATTCGAGTGAGAAACTGCAGAAGTTGGTGACTGAGTTCGGTAAAGTGTGTGAAAGAAGGAAGTTGCGAGTAAATGTGAATAAGAGGAAGGTTATTAGGTACAGTAGGGTTGAGGGACAAGTTAATTGGGAGGTAGGTTTGCATAGAGAAAAACTGGAGGAAGTGATGTGTTTTAGATATCTGAGAGTGGACTTAACAGTGGATGGAACCATGGAAGTGGAAGTGAGTCACAGAGTATGGGAGGGAGCGAAGGTTCTGGGAGCATCAAAGAATGTGTGGAAGGCGAGAACGTTATATCGGAGAGCAAAAATGGGTGTGTTTGAAGGAATTGTGGTTCCAACAGTGTTATATGGTTGCGAGGCATAGGGTTGTGTTGAGGAAGGTGGCTGTGTTGGAAATGAAATGTTTGAGGACAGTATGTGGTGTGAGGTGGTTTGATCGGGTAAGTAATGAAAGGGTAAGAGAGATGTGTGGTAATAAAACGAGTGGTTGAGAGAGCAGAAGAGGGTGTGTTGAAATGGTTTGGTCACATGGAGAGAATGAGTGAGGAAAACTTGACAAAGAAGATATATGTGTCAGAGGTGGAGGGAACAAGGAGAAGCGGGAACAATCCTTGAGCACGAGAGTACGATCCTTAAGCACGACGGTACAATCGTTGGAGAACAATAGTGCGATCCTTGGGCACGATGTTTCGATTCTTAAGTAAGACGGTACTATTCTCGATCACGACGGTACGGTCCTTGAGCACGACGGTACGATCCTTAAGCACGACGGTGCGGTTCTTGAGCACAACAGTATAAACCTCGAGCAAGACCTTACAACCTTTAGATACAATGGTTTAAACTTGCGGGTCAGGTCGAAGACTAGACCATCATACCCAAAGGTCGTACCGTCGTGTTGAAGAATTTAAGATTCTACTGACTATGGGGCTGTCGTGAGGTGTACGGCACGCCAGAGGTGTGTTGAGTCGTCATCAAGGCAGTATGCATGATATGTACGCATAGTTAGTTAGGGTCAACCGAATTTAATCATCACTCAGATCATTCAGTTCATCAACTTTAGACACTAAGGCATCAGGGAACTTGGTAAATTTGCAGTTTTCCGTGGAGATGAATTCTAATCCTGGTGTTCATAAATATGACCGTAGCTTTGACTTGGACAGTGTCCATAAGTGTGTTTATAGTTATGGTTGTGACCATGAGAACGAAGATATTCATGAATATTTTTGCTGTAACCCTTGACCATCAGTACTGTCAAGGGTGTAGATATATTGCTAGTCTACTTCTGCAGACGAATTGGAAGATAAGGAAAGAGTTTGTTCAGAAGATCCTAAATGATCAGAGGAGATTCAGGGGAAGTTAAAAGCAACTAGGCTGTCCACCCTGTAGGGGTTTGGGTCTTTTTCTTATTATACATTTTGAAATCAATCTTAATCAAGAGAAAGTTTTTGTCACATAGTAAGTTAGCTGGTGAATGATGTTTCTTAGTTGTGTCATAGCATTGCTAGTCAACTTCTTCAAACACCATTCCATGTTAGATTACTCCGTTGAAGTTATGTAGTTCAAGTATGCATGGCCGATGGCTGTACATATCTTAAATGCTGACTCCTTTTTCCTAGTATCATTAGTCCCTTGTTCTGAAATTCTTATTTCCCAAAATTCTTAAAAACATAGTAACATAAAGCTGTTACTTGGGGAGTAGGATTACAACACAGCATATCGATTAACTTCCTTTTAGTTAGTGATCGATTAACTTCCTTTTAGTTAGTGCGAAACATAATCTAAATTCAATGACTTAGTCTGTCTTCTAAAAAAGTAGCTGCATCCTTCAATTGAGTAGAGACGTTACAGAAAAAGGATCAGGCGTAACTCTTCTAGAGTATTTTAGCTGCCGTAGTCAAAATTTGGCTGATTTTAGGGTACGGATGATAGGCAAGAGAGAGTAACTGCTGCCTATGTGACTATTATAGATTTAAACTTTAACCCATCAAAAAAAAAGCAAAGATAAGGATATAATGTCAGATGAAATTAGAACGTCCGAAAATTAATTAGTTTCCTTACGCTACTGATGTTACTTTGCTGCTCTCGAAAAAAAATGTTATCTTGATAGAAATCTGTATCAAATCATGAGTACTTTTCCTTTGCTTTTCTGTTGTGATGGTGCTAAGCTGTATCTTCCGTAGACAAAGAAACTTTCTTTGTTTCCCTTTTCTCTTCTAACCCTATTTTGGATGACTAAAATTCTTTCTCCCCTCGATGCTCCTCTTATACCCCTAGCGTGCATCCAAACTTGCACCTGTGCTTGCTTGTATATTCCGCTTTTGTTTAAAAACCAGAACTTTCCCTTTTTCTTTGAAGCATGCGTCAATACAACCCATCCTTGTGAAGGGTCACTGTTCTAACCCCTCTAACTATCGTCCTGTTGCTTTGATGTTTATCATTTCCAAAGTCATTGAATCCCTCCTCAACTCCCATATCGTCAGATATCCAGAGTCTCACAGTCTTGTCTCTAATCACCAGTATGGCTCTCGTAAGGCCATAATACTTCAGAGATTCTTTTCTATTGCACCAAAGTCTGGTTATCATCCCTGAAAGATTATGGGGAATCCTATGCAGTTACCTTTTATATATGTCCAAAGCTTTTGACAAGGTGTGGCATTGGGGTCTCATCTCTTAGCTCCCCATCTTTTGGCTTCCCTACCTCGCTTTGCTATTTCGTATCTAGCTTTCTCTCTAGCTGATCTCTCCCCATAGTTATTGATAGACCTGCCTTTCCACTTTTTCCCATCAACGGCAGTGTCTCTCAAAGTTCTGTCCTGTTCTCTTTTTCTTGTGTTTGTCAACGACATCCTTTCGTCCACAAAAAAAAAAAAAAAATGCATTCATACGCTGACAACTCGAACACTGCTTTCCTCCACACCTTTTCAATTCTGCTCCCTCTAATGTCTCTCGTCCTGCATCCCATCTCGACACAACCTCCTCAGTAAACTTAGTAGTTATCTCAATGGGGTAGACGAAATCTGGTTAAGTTTAATGCCTGCAAGACCCAGTTTCTTCCCATCTCTCTACCGAAGATTCCACACAACTTTCCTCTCTCCTTTGACAGTTCTCTGCTTCCACCTTTTGGTTCAGTGAACATACTTGGTATTACTCAAAAATCCACTCTATCTTGGAAACCCCACATTACGGAAATAGCTAAGTCTGCCTCTATAAGAAACTGGGTGTCCTGTTTAGATGTCATTTTTTTTCTTTTTCCCTGAACAGTTGTTTCATTTATACAGAGGACTGATCCGTCCTTGTATGAAGTACTGCTTTCACATGTGGGGTGGTTGTAGCTCTGCATCCTTACTTAATAAGAGTTGAGCTGAATGCAGTCTGACTTATAAACTCTCCCAGGTTAACTTCAAAGCTTGATCGGCTTGCCCATCGCCGCAATGTTTGTTCATTTATCTTCTATAGACATTACTTTGGTTTTTACTTCCAAATAAAAGGTGCTTGTGTGTTCCACCGCTAGCTAGACCATGCAATACTCGGCAAGCTGCTACGTCACATGATTATTGTGTGTCCGTTGGCAGCCCAAGGATGAGCAGTTTTGATAACTGTTTCTTTCTCAACACCTCAAAGCTTTGGAACTCTCTACCCTCTCATGTCTTTCCCGACAACTATGACGTAACACATTTTAAAAGACAGGTTTTTCTCTTCCTCCAAAATCTGTAGAAGCAGTCACTATTTTGGATTAGTGGAGTTATGCCATCTGGGCCATGTACCTTTTCCAGGTGCATTCCGATAATCTTTGTTATTCAAGTAAATAGCACGTCTAACGTAACTTTATGAACCGACCACTCACATGTGTCAGCTCTTAGCCTCATTAACTCTTATAATTCATCTTAAATACTGCGGTTCGCTGCGAGCGAATCCACCTACACCAGAATAAGATAAAATGAGGAACCGCTTTCCTTTACCTTCTTTACGGTATCACTCCGTACGATACCATATATTCTTATATTACATTCGTTTCAGAATGTTCTTACTTAATTTTTGCCACTACCACTTGATCCTAAGTACTAACTCTTGTTCTTACCTACGTTACCATTTGTTCTTATGTTACGAACATCAAACATCTTTACGTGCGCTACCACCTCTGCTTACATTGATAGATCACATTGAAGATGAGCACCTGTATATGATGTATGTTTCATTCTTGGTAGAATGGTCAAATGTGCGCATTGTGTATGTCTTTCGCCCAAATAAACTCACTCAAGTTAAAGTTGTAATTTCACCAGAAAATAATACTAACATAGTATCCCCATAGGAATTGACATTTTCTAAGAGGGTCTATCAAAGAGAACGGTATGGGGTAACTTTATCAAATTGATTTACCCATGATAATTTCCCTCTTTTAAGGTTAGTTTTAATTTTTCCATCTTCACTGACCACACAGTGACAGGGCCATGTGGACAATACTGTCGCTGATATCTAAAGAAATTTAACAATATACTGCAAAATTACCGTTAATGCACCCGAAATGGTGCTACGTTAGGATGGGATGGAGGAAACAATGCACGGGAGGTTTGGAGTTTAGTTGGAGCAATGTTGAAATACATAACATGTTGATAAGTACAGACTTGGTATATTATCATATCACTGTTAAGCACATCGGGACTATCGATGAAGAAATCATAAAGTTTACGGTAATGTAGGCAACAGGTCTGTAGTCCTGAAGTTTCTTACATATTAAGTAACAGTAGGTCAGGGTACGATCGTATGTATGACAACACCGGCAGAAGGTCAAATCCACCTCACTTCCAGGACCCACAACCTACCATGGGTAGCGGGGGCCCAAGTGAAGGCGGGCGCCAATGACATGGCATCGCATAGTGTGAGAACAATGTTGTTGTGAGGGATGGAGTAGCTGATGGGATGTTCAGATGTACAGTGCTGTTGCAGGTCCTTCTATGCGTGAACCGGAAAAAGTATCCTGTCGTCAAGAGAATAATTGAACGAGGAAGAGCTCTAGGGCGTCGGGTAAGGTACTGGCCGATATTTGCCGGAATATCAACTGCATCAAGTGTGGAATGACCTTCATAGGCTGTAATTCAGAAAAAGGGAAATTGAATTTGCTTGGAGTCGGCCTATTGAAGAACTGAGGGAGGGCCATGGAAATATAAGAGGTGTTTGGTTTGAGGTAACCATTGAGAAGAGGTAGGGAAGGTCGGGCGTTCATGATGATTCGACTCTGACGAACCGGTGTAAACAGGTGTTGGCTCTGTGAGTTGGTGTTTGTTCAAGGCCAGTTAAAGGAAGACTGACTTTAGATTCAAAGTGATTTAGACGAATTGATGGAATGGTCAGAGTCATGTTTAATGGAACTCAATGTAGACATATGCTAAGTAATGAATTTTGGCAATAAGGTCATTAATCTTACTTATAGAACATTCGGTAAACAATAATTAGAATTAAGAGAGTAAGAGACGTTGAAGTGATTATCCTTAGTGACCTTGAATGTGGAATATAATGCAGAGCTGCATAAGATAAAGCTAAATGGATGATTACGTTTAATAGCAAGAAACACAAATTAGAAAATTAAGAATTTGATATTTACTCCTTACTCGCTTTTGTCTCACTTTATTTGTAATATGTTCGTCATTTTTGGTCACCAAACTTGATCACACACGAAGAAAAACTAGGACCAATTCAGAGGAGAGCAACAAAACTAGTTCCATCTCTAAGAAATAAGCCTTCCGCTGAAAGATTTGGCTACCCAACCCTCTAAAACGCACACTTACTGAGAGTAACACATAGTTTTCAAATAGATTTTTACGACATAACAACAGAAGAGTTCGTTACACTAGATAGAGATTCAATGACTATAGAAAACGGTATGAGGTTAAAAGGAAAGAGATATATTTCGATCGTAAAATGGTGTAGAACATTGGAATGAATTACCACCAGATGTAGTAAAGTTTTTGATTAAGATATTATTGATAGTATTGTTAACCCAAAACTCGCCAGAAAATTCTGTGGTCTGTGTTTACAGAATCCCTTGTAAAAGCTGTAATATGCTTTATGTTGGACAGACTGGTAAGTAACTGTATGATAAACATAAGCAACATAAATAAAGTATAAGAACAGGACAAGAATCAAATGCTTTGTTTAAAATCATGTTAAAGATTATGACCATTGTACAGACTGGAGTAACGCTAATTCAGTTATTTTCCGTAACTCTTTTACGACGAGAAATATCACTGGATCTTCTGTTATTAAATGCACAAAGAATTGTAGCATTAATATTGGTGAAAGTTTATACAAACTGGATAGCTTTGTTGTAGGCAAAATTTGTAAACAGTTCCCTTTCCTGTCCAAATGATAAGATTTTCTGGCAAGCATGTTGCCAGACCCGAACACTACCATCCGGTAAGGCTTGGTTACTAATTTCGTCTTAGCTACGTCTCTTCCTTGTATATCAACAGCCTGTTTTACGTCTTCTATCTCATTCTTGTATCTCCCCTGACGATGTGATCATTACACGAAAGACCACTAGGGAACTTATCGTGTTTCATTTTCCACGTGGTCATCAGCATATATATATATATATATATATATATATATATATATATATATATATATATATATATATATATATATATATATATATATATATATATATATATATATATACTTCCTGGTCCAGAAGTCCCTATTTTCTTTATGAAACTCCTAGAACGTTCACGGGTCTGGTCCATAGGTCATAAAATGCCGTGATGTTATGGCAACTGAATAGAAAGTGCTCTTTGTCTTGGTTGTGGTAGTTGCATCATGGACACTAAGGGTCTTAGTATATGTTCAAACAGTGTTTGTGATGTTGTAGTGATGGGGAATGTTCTGAGCGTAGACGAGAGAGTGTGACTCGTGTTTTTGGCGGAGTCGAGTTTAAGACAGAATTGGGAGGGTGGTTTGCGTAGTGTTTTGACTGATTATTTTAGCTTGTGTTTTTGTTAGTGTTATACTTGCTATGGGTGGGGGATCTGTGAGTAGAAGTTCCTGAAGCGTGAGGAAGGAGTAAGCTTTTTATTTCTACATGTGCGCCCGGTGGTTAGTTAAGAAGTGGTTTGGATGGGAGGGGTCAAGTGCTACAGTAGAGAAGTGAAAGCTGAGTATGTTGAGGAGGGATTGTCCTGGGAGGTTCTTTGTCTAACTGTGTAGATGAGTGTTTATGGTTGGTAACAAGCCAATGAGTGTAATGAGTGTACTATTTTTTGTGGTTTGCAATTTTGTTATATTTGCTTTGGAGAGTGTGAAGGACCAGGTACGTAATGCGTAGTGTAGAAAGGAGTAGATGAATTGTTTATAGAGGATGTTAATGGCCTCTTTTTCTTATCCAGTTAGTGTCCTTCGGGCATTTATTTTGCGTGTTACTTCTGTATTGATGTTGTTGGTGTAGGGAGAGAATGTCAAATATTTGTTGTATGTGATGCCTGAAATGGTTAGTGTTTTATTCAGTGGTAGTGAGTGTCCTTTCAAGGTAACTGGAAGGTATAAACTGGATCATGTCTGTGTTTGGTTAAAAATGTGATTCAAGACTTCTGCGGAGACACAGACATTCTGTTCTGGATGTTCTATATGTGCAATGTATGATGTTGTTACTGAGGTGTCAGGGTGTTGCTCCGTGATTGTGAGGTCTGCTTAGGAATGGATATTCACGTCATGGTTTGTCAGGGGTAACGGGGGGGTCATGTAGGAAGAGGTTGAAGAAGGTTGGAGAAAGAACTGCTCCTTGAGGAACTCCATTGTAGAGTTCAAGAGTTTTAGAGATAAAGCCACTGTCAGTGACTGCCATAGCGGCCAGTTTCAATTTGGCCTGCTACTTTTTACCATTGTTGTGGAGGGTGGTGTCAAGTATCTTTTGTATTAGGATGTGTCGAGAGACAATGTCGGATGTTGTAGATATCTGTTGTCACTAACATTGTGCGGGAGGGGGCTATGGTTGGTTGAAGACATCTAGATTGTTATGTGAGGTCAGTGTGTGACGTGGTATGTGGTGTGGTTGGATCTGAAGCCTTGTTGAGTAGTTGAGTATGGGATATTTTGTTTCACTCTGTCGTGAATCAGTTTTTTTACACTTCCAATAATGATGAATGTAGCGAAATGTATGTAAAAAAAGATAGCATCATAGACAAAGAATAAGATGCATTGCTTTTTGCAAGTAAATTTCTGTTATTGTTATGAAAACACTGTACAGCCTCTTTCCAACCAATCCCTTCGCTCGTCTTATGAAAGCTTGTTGCCGCAAATACGTATCTTTACACCACATTGTCATGTTGAGCAAGGAAAGTATACCTCTTTTGGAATCGTGAATTGGGCTTTGATACAAAGGTCCCTGCTGAAATCATGTATTACAGCATCTAATGCTGCACAACTTCTTACCATTTACCCAAACACTTTATACCAGGTCTTGTATCTTGATTGTCCTGTTTCAGCCGACTTTTCTGATAATCTGTCACGACTAGGTGTCTCTTGACATGCTAACCGCTGAGGGACGTTTGTGATGCAAACTTGCTGAGGTGTTCTCCAGACTCGATGTTTCCTACAGTGTATAAGGAGGAATAGTACACCAACTAAGAAACAGAAGGACGGACTAGCCAGTGAAAAGGTCGTGGGAGGCCAAGCTGCCAGAGCACGGGGAGTGTGTGTGTGTGTGTGTGTGTGTGTGTGTGTGTGTGCTCAGGGAAGGTGGATATGTGGACGTAGATAAGGACTAGGGTAGGGAGTAAAGGTGACCTATGAACCATCATCACTTCGACTGAGTTGCCAGATCATTACTTTATACCGACGTGTGAATCAGTACACACTGTTTACTTTCGATGATCGTTTTAAGTCGATAGAAGAAAAATGGTTTAGATAAGGAGCTAAAGACAGTTCATGTACGACTGTTGGTGATACTAGTGAGGGTGTGTGTGTGTGTGTGTGTGTGTGTGTGTGTGTGTGTTGCACGGGTCCTTCACATGCCACCCTCGGAGGCCACACGTAAACAATCCCATCATTAGAATAGTAATACAAGTGACGGAGACAAATCATTCTGTTGTTCTTGCGGTTCAATAGCAGTATAATAATTCTAATTACTGCGGTGATAACAACAGCTTTGATCGTATGATTAAGGGGATAGTTTTGATAGTTATAATATCATGTTGTTTAGCAGCGATGTATCGCGTTGATGGTAGATAATGGTGTCTAGTACCAAGAGACTAATATTACTTTCCACTGCCGACAGTAAAGGTATCAGTTGGCGTCTCCGCCACCTTGAGGCTCCTCACCTCACCTCCACCACACACACACACACTCACACACACACACACACACACACAACACTTACGTCCCAGATGAGAGTGTAATTTACTCCCAGATTATACTCTCAAATTTATCCCATCAGTCAAGCCGCAGGTGGATATGACGGTGAGTGGATGCTGGGCACGTTCTAAGGTATTGCTCCTCCTCCCTCAGGTGACACAGACCTGTCGTGGCATTATGACCACTAGGGTAAGTCTCCATCAGTCTGGGCATGTGTGTGGCTCGCCAGGTTAGACATTTGTACACGCAGCAGTTCTACTATCCCACTGCGCCCTGCTACGAACTGCCACAAAAATGAAATACGTCTTTTCTCGTTTGAATTAAAGGTATTATGCAGTTGCTATAGCATTCTAGAGAGAACTTTTCAGATGGAGGGAACTCTAGAAAACTGGAAGGTAACACAACTACGTCATGATGTATAGATGTTGGTTCTACTTTCCTGTTGTGCTATTTATATGAATCGCATTCTTGCCCCGCTCCCGTTGAACGTGAATGATGATGCAAAAAAAACTATTGGAATAGATCATACGTTCCAAAGCTTGATGGGATATTAGAATTAATCATACGTTTCAAAGCTTGATGGGATATTGATCATCAGTAGCAGACGTGAGTCTCTTTATCTGCTAAAGCTTCATTCAAGTCTCGGGGTCACTTTTCTCACCGACCGTCAGATAACGACGCTCAATAGTAAACAGGATGATGGTATGAGAATGTTTTCGTTCGATCGATGACACGGTGCATCCTCTCCCAGAATAAACAATGGTATTGTTAAACCACGATGATTGAAATTACAGTTATCCTTATCACCCTTTTGGGATGATAACTGTCCGCCAGCACTGCAGGCCCCTTCGAGACTCATTAATCACCGTTACAAACTACTTCAGCATGATCTAAGCACACGCTGCCGGACATAATGGAAGAAAATGTTACGTTGTTAACCATCCTTTTTTTTTTCTTTCTTTCTTTCACTCAGAACACTGATGGCACCCGCTGTGAACTTGATTGCTTGTTTGTGCAATTCAAGTTTCGCTGTGAGTTGTTGGACGGTGGGTGGTGATGTGTTTGCCACAACAGCTGTGGGCGGGTAACCAGTTGGTTGGTTAGGAAGGAGGTGGTTGGGGGGAGGGATTGATGGTGATGCCTGTTATAATGAAGGTACGTTGCTCTTCCTCACCTTGGGCTGTGGGTTCGTACTGTTGTAGTCATTGTGTGTGTGTGTGTGTGTGTGTGTGTGTGGGAGCCGATGTGGACAATCCAAGGTTGTTGAGTCATACATACACCACTGTAGAAACACACTGTTAAGCTTCATCAAGATGATGGAAAGCGGGTATTTATAACCACAGTTCAGCTAGGGAAGCACACAGGTAGCTCTTCTTAGCGTCAGCATTGTCATAATACACATTTCCTTCAGGGCCAACGAATGACTGTCCCACGTACTGTCTGCTGGCTTGATTCTGTGACACACGGCGGCAAGACTGGTTTACACTGCTTGGCGCAGAGGACGTAGTTATGACAGCAAGATAGGCTGCCTCCAGCCGGTGCCAGTCCTTTATACGTCCTCCGTCCAAGGGAAAAAAAAAGAGAAACATCTGGTAACAGTAGATGGCATGATCTATCATGCGCTGCCACCAGAGGAACGACGAACACCGGGAAAGAAGCCACAAAGACTGACCAACCTGGTGCTGGTATCCTGCGTGCGGGAGGACAAACACTGGCTTAACAACATAAACAACAGAACAACAACAACAACAACAACAACAATAATAACAACAAGAACAACAACAATCATTTTACTAATGCTAATAATTTTGATAGAAAAAAGTAATGGTGATAACTATAGCGATGGTAACTTTAGTAATGTCATTATAACGACAAAAGTAACTACGAATATTGCAGTAAAACCATTCTCTCTGCCTATAAAAGCCTGCCTAAAAGACGAAGAAATTCAGCGTACAAGGTATCACATTAGAGAGTCGTGCGGTTGTATATAGTTAACCAATATATTTCCAAACATTCTATTTTATTGGAGTTATTAGTGGGAACAACATTACCACCATGAGGCTTGCAGTGTGTCGGCTATACCATCATTGATTACGTTGTGTGGATTTTGTCACCATTGACGTAGCTGTGTTATGAACCAACTTGTAACACAGTTTGTTCCTCAGGTCTGCATCCTAATGACGTCACCTGTACTCACTCCTCAGGAGTGAGCTACTCTGTGGCTGGGGAACACTAGGCTCCGTGCCTAGAATGTCTTTATGACTCACTTGTTATGAAAGACGTTTAGCCACTTGTACCAAAACGTCCCATAGTACACAGAACAGTAGTAATGGAGCAAATCTAACTTAAATGTATCTTGAAAAGTCTAATAACTCTAGTCGATTAGACCAAATCGAAGAACTTTTCATACAGCACAATATCAGAGCACCTCTCTGTGCTTAGCCATTAGGGTCTGAATATTCCATAACTCTAGGTACGTGTAAATCTTTAGTTAATAACAATGCCTCGTGTGTCCAATGAGTCTGGATGCCAGCCATCACTCTCATATTAGAGAATGACTCTGCACCAGGTTCTGTATGACACCTCTTGAACATATGAGGAGTTAGAAAGCAAAATCCGTTTCTCATAGAGCCTCTAAGCTCAACAGTTTTGTTACGTCATGTCTCAGCGGCTGGAGTGACAAAATATTGTTGACGCTTCGTGTTTCGTCGTCTCCTCTTCGTACACAGAGGGAACCTGGCTCTCGTGTAGGCCGGGTGGGATAACAAGCCCAACCCTCTAGGCCCAGTGCTTAGGTCCCTCACCACCGACGGGCCGCCCTAGAGGGCAGGGCCCGCACCTCCTCAGTTGTAGGGAGGTTTAATCTCAAACAACAACAACTTCTACGTACAATACACTAACTCAGTCGTGGGAGTGGAAATGGATCCGTCAAGCGGGGAAGAAACAGTTTCCAACTTACGTGTTAAAATCCCAGTGTGTGTGTGTGTGTGTGTATGTGTGTGTGTGTGTGTATGTGTGCATGTGTGTGTGTGTGTGTGTGTGTGTGTGTGTATGTGTGCATGTGTGTGTGTGTGTGTGTATGTGCGTGTGTGTGTGCAGAAAGCTTGACGCATGCATAACATGTACGCGAGTCATGCTTCCTTTCATGAATGCAAACACCAACAGACAACTGGATCCTTTTGAGATTGTTTGTGGTAGTGGAAGAGATGATAAACATAGACATCAGTGTAGCAGGAGCAGAGATCAAACAGATGATTGATGGGAAAATACCTGCAAACTTTAAGTAGCTTTGACAGCTCAAATAATTTCGGCCATGGGCTTTTAGTGAAGTATTTTATTTACATCTGTTCTTAAACGTATTAATTGTGCTACTTACAGCCGCTCTGACTGGTGAATCATTTCCTATATCCTATGTTAACTATCGGTATGGAAAAGGCACCATATCAGTTGCGTAGAAAAAACTGCCCACGAGTTTTATCTAGAACTGCCAACGAGATCAGACAAATCTGGTCCTGTAATGGTTGTTTACGTCGTGATCATGATAGCCTTTGATGATTTTGAGCACCTGTGTCAAATCACCACCTTAACCGTCTTAATTCGTCTGCCCAGATCTCATACGACATGTTTCTGGTTTCAGGAATCATCTTGGTCGCTCGCCTCTGTACTCTGTCCTTTTTGAGTACGGCAACCAAAACTGAGCACAATATTCAAGATGGGGAGGCACCAGCGTACCGCAAAGGTAAGAATTATGAAAGTTTTCCAGACTTGAATTATGATGGCTGACCCATGAAGTCTAATTATGATTCTGACCCATGAAGTCTAATTTGACTTGATTTATGATGTCTGACTCATGAAGTCTAATTTCTATCTTTCTTATTTCTTCTATGTTCTGCTTATTTGACTCTAGATCATCAGAGCATGACACTCCAGTCTTTGTCCTTGTCTACCTTTGTAGCTCAAATAAAACTCATACAGTACCATACTTTCTCGTTTCTCACTGTCAGTATGTGTGTGTGTGTGTGTGTGTGTGTGTGTGTGTGTGTGTGTGTGTGTGTGTGTGAGACCTTGCATATACCGCTATTCAAATTCATTTGTCGCCTGAAGGCCCAGTCTATCTGAATTTGTCTGTGTCTGTCTTCAGCAGTAGAGGTTCGGTATCTGTTGTAACTCTGTTTCTCAACTTAGCATCTTCTCCCAATTTTCATATCTTACGACGCAGCTTATTATCAGTGACATTGATATATATAAGAAAGAGAACCGTCCCAGGACTGATCCCTGCAGCACGCCACTTGTTACGGTTAACTGTTGTAGGCTTGATTGTTCATCATTGTTTTTTGTTGACGGAATCTCTCAGTTCTCCTCCAGGCACAGAAGTTCACCTCCCACTATCCCATGTGACTTAAATTTCGCGTTTGATCTTTAATGAGGGAGTTTATCATACTCTTTCTGGAACTTGAATTAGATGGCATCTGCTGCTTCACATTCATCATTAATGTTGCTTGTATCATAAAAGATCTCAAGCCAATTTGCCAGACATTAAAGATTTTTCCAGGAACCACATTTTGAATTCTTCATTAAGAGTTGGTCCTGTAAATGATTTACAATCTTGTCTCGAATGATAGTTTCCATTAGTTTACCGTTTGCAGACATCAAGCAAAATGAGCGATAATTTCCAGGCAGACTCATTACCTCTTGGGAATATCAGATTTACATTGTGAATTAACAGTTCTCTGGAACTTACCTTGTAGCAAGCGACACACACGCACACAAACACACACGCGCACACACACACACACACACACACACACACACACACACACACACACACACACACACACGCACACATACAAAAAGTTAAGGACTTAGCTACCTAATTTTTTTTTCGTTATTATCGAACAGTGGCGGTCAGGACCAGCAATTTCATCACCTTGCATTCCATATACTGCTTATAGTATATTGAGAATATATGTCAAAACCTTACGAAATGTTCTATCCTAACAGTGGGACTGAATCTGGAACATGAGGCGCGTCTTAATTGGTAAATGCTAACGAAGAAAAGTCAATCAAGACCTTTGCCATGGCATAATTGTCTTAGGTTAAGTTCTGTAATTAATGGGCCAGTGGGCTATGCAAGAGTCTCTTGCCTCGAACATAACTAGAGAATTCTGTATGGTTTCTTTGGTTGTTTTCAGCAATATACTTTTCACACACACACACACACACACACACACACACACACACACACACACACACACACACACACATGTAAGGCAAGATTCTCTTGCCTTGAACATAACTATAGAATTTTGTATGGTTTCTTTGGTTGTTTTCAGCAATATACTTTTCACACGCACACACACACACACACACACACACACACACACACACACACACACACACACACACACACACACACACACACATACATGTAAGGCATGTGTACGAGTATTAAGAGAGGAAAGGGATTGGTTCTCAGTGAATGTCGGTTTGCGCCAGGGGTGCGTGATGTCTCCATGGTTCTTTAATTTATTTATGGATGAGGTTGTTAGGGAGGTGAATGCAAGAGTTTTGGAGAGAGGGGCAAGTATGCAGTCTGTTGTGGAAGAGAGGGCTTGGGAAGTGAGTCAGTTGTTGTTTGCTGATGATACAACGCTGGTGGCTGATTTGGGTGAGAAACCGCAGAAGTTGGTGACTGAGTTTGGTGAAGTGTGTGAAAGAAGAAAGCTGAGAGTAAATGTGAGTAAGAGCAAGGTCATTAGGTACAGTAGGGTTGAGGAACAAGTCAACTGGGAGGTAAATTTGAATGGAGAAAAACTGGAGGATGTGAAGTGTTTTAGATATCTGAGAGTGGATTTGGCAGCGGATGGAACCATGGAAGCGGAAGTGAGTCAAAGGGTCGGGGAGGGGGCGAAAGTTCTGGGAGCGTTGAAAAATGTGTGGAAGGTGAGAACATTATCTCGGAAAGCAAAATGGGTATGTTTGAAGGAATAGTGATTCCAACAATTTAAAATGGTTGCGTGGCGTGAGGAGGGTGGATGTGTTGGAAGTGAGATGTTTGATGACAATATGTGGTGAGAGGTGGTTTGATCGAGTAAGTAATAATAGGGTAAGAGAGATTTGTGGTAACAAATAGAGTGTGGTTGAGTAGCAGAAGTGGCTGTATTGAAATGGTTTTGTCACATGAGAGAACGAGTGAGGAAAGATTGACCAAGAGGTGGAGGGAACGAGGAGAAGTGGGAGACCAAATTGGAGGTGGAAGGATGATGTGAAAAAGATTTTCCCCTATCTCTGTTTGAAGTATGCATTTGTAACACTCATGCCTGCTGATGCGCACTTATACTCCTTCACACGTGGGAACCTATACCGAGCTACCTCTCCTTCCTCCTGTCTGTTCCTATCCTTCCTTACATGTCAGTTACCATATATAGTTTCTCACCGGGAACTGTATCCTCAACTGGTCTCTCAGGTTTTATCTAGAAGGTACCGATAACCTCCTTTTCTCTGTTATCATATGATACATCTGCAATATTGCCGATAGGTTGAGGAAAACAAATGTAACACATAACTTGCCAGAGAAGTGATAAGGAAAACAGAGAATCTGAACTGTTCAGGTGAGGTGCGATGATGTCAAGGCTGAGCAACAGTGTAGCATTGAAGACTGCCGGGGCGTTGTGCGGCAACGGCTTCAACGGTTGTGGAATGCGAGGCACAGTATGGTGGAATGACGCGTTCAGGAGATATCCTGGATAAGATAGAGTGTAGAAGAAGATAAGTCTTATAGAAAATAATGATAAATGGAGGGCAAAGAATACAAATCCTGAATACAAGCGTTTAAAGAACGGTATGCTTGAGTAAAAGGAAGCATAGGAGGAGCTCAGGAGAAAGATGAATGATCATCTGCAGGAGAATAACAACCTGCTCTGGACGGAGACAGGCGGAAGTGGAAGAGAGAGAGAGACGTGCAATGAGCGATGAAGCGAGTACTTGAGAGAAATGGTGGGGAGAGAGAAGCAGTGATTATTACTGCAGTGATAATCACTCCTCTCTACCCCGGGCTCACGAGATGGACGGCACTGCTGCCCCCTCAGGGCTCCCCAGGTGGCACTTTTTGAGAAACAGCTTCATCATGAGCCAGAGAGGTGGATTGCACCGCTGCCTCCCCTGGACTTCCCATGTGGTACTTGCTGAATAACATCTCTCATCTTGAGACTATGATAACTAGCGGTGTGTTTTACCCTCCACACCTGTACTTTTTCTTGTACAAGTCGCATACGATGTGGTAATGCCTGCATCTGTACGAGCTGAGGAAGCGCACTATTTCTCGCAGTATGTGCTGTATACTAGCCCTTGGCTTGTTACCTTGGGAGATGCTCACAGTGTGCTGTCGTGAGACACGTACTACCCCGGTTCTACACGAGATCTTCCCCGTACCTGGGTCACGGGACGACGATCCCGCCTCAGCTGTGTAGGTACACTGCCGTCACAGCGTGTGTTACTGTATTGCCTTAGATGTTCGCTACAGCTTGGCACCTCCTGCACACCTGGTCGACATACAGTACGCATGCTTCTCTACCGGAGCTGTGTTGAACTTTCCAGTCTTTACATTGGAGTAAGCACATGATATTATATACACACGTACAGGTGTTTATTGCTGGTGGAAGCGAGGTCGTGATGACTAATACGGTGATTAATGTGGACAGAGATTCCGGTAGTTAGGGAACAACACCTGCCACCTCGCCCTTGCTACTTGGACGATAGTCTTCCTCACCGTAGAAAACGTGGTTGTCTTGGAAGTTGGTAGTTATATATCCAGTTGAAAATTATATTGAAACATTAGATAATTTCTGATTGGTTGTAAGGTATCTGATCATGGTATCAATCAATGACACATCACACAGAAGTTGGTCGTGCATAATGCATCACTGCTGGTGACTGATGGTCCATCCTTACCTCCAGGGGTAAAGGAATACGGCAATAAAGTTGTCTCGATGATTATCAATTTTCTATTCGATTAGTGGTTAGAAAATGACGTTGACAGCCTCAATGGCCCAGGCAGTCGAGAGGTCTCAAGCCTCAATAATCAGCCAAGCTTGGTGATTTCCGACAGACACTAGTAACCGACTTTATAAAGACGTTTTTAGAAGGTGATGCGAAAAAGCAGGTACGAGGAAAGTTGTCTCGTCGCCTAAGGAGAGAAAATATGAGTTCACACATCTGGGTCATAAAATCATATACAACTATCTCTAAAACGATCAAAGCTAACAAACAATACTTTTACAAGTGGATTTATATAAGATATACACATTTGAAGGACGAGATGAAAAGCAGATGTGGTTCCGTAGTGGAGGAAGGTACTGAGGGGGGGTCATGAGAGAGGCGCTGAGAACCTATAATCAACCAAGTTTGTCACGTGATGACAGGCGTTATACGGTAGGCAGTAGCAACGTTTGTGATCCCTCACCATGAAGGTTGTCGTTTCTACTCTCTCGACGTCACGTTTCTCTACAGAGTTGCCATCATCCTTCAACAGGAGCCTAACGAATCCCTCCATCCCTGACGCGTTGTCAGGATACGAGTCTATGACGATGGCCTGGGAGGGAGAGGCGGGAGGAGGTCTCACTCATGGGAGTCCCACGCTGAGTACCATGCAAGGGTGGTGAGGAGACGACTTCTGAGCGACGTGACTAGACGTGGCTGTCGCCGAGGCTCATGGTCGGATGCCTGTACCTGTGTGGAGGCGGTGCGCGATGTTATGGATCAAGCAGCCAGTTACTGCGGAAGTGCGCCAGCTAGTGGCCATAAAGCTCTGTCATACAGCTGTTCATTCCTTGCTCCACATTTCCCACGGGAATTAAAGGTACACAAGAGTGGCTACTCCACGAGAATACTAGATGTTTAACCCCATGAGCACGATGGTCCGACCCTGGGGCATGACGCTGCGATCCTTTCATATGATGGCCAGACCTTTAAGGGTCAAATCAAAGGTCACATCATTATGACTTTTGACTCATGTGGATATCTTTTCTTTAATGTTAGCTGAGAAGGTCTGGGTAACTGAGGCCGTGATAAAAGGCCATCTCATTAACGTTATGCATATACCCTAGCCTTAGCCAGGTACCTATTGTATCAACCAACCCCTCGGGGTGGACGAAGCAGCTGAGTTGACTGTAGACCGACTGCCGTAACCAGAAGGATTCGAACCAAGTCGCTCGTCCTTGGGTGAATGCGTCGCGGTCGGGAACGCTAACCGTTACACCACGGAGTTGTGAATGACATCAGAATATAGTAGAAACAAATCTCATATGGACCATGAGACGTCGACGGAGGGAAATATAAATGGATGATCTGGACGTCCTATAAGAGAAACACTGGGACTGCTGTTGCAACCTGCCTGGAATGTCCTGGAGGCCACTGATGATAAAGGTGAACAGGGACAATTAATATCTAAAAAATCTAGATGAGTGAAATGGATGAGGGGAAACGCTTTATTCTCTAACGTACATCGGTAGTTAGGCTTTTGCCTATAGTAATCTCATGTTAATGTAAAAGCTTTAGTACAAAAATCGTTTGGACTGGAAAAGGTTTCCTTGTGTTACATGTTACTGAGGTTGAAATATAAATGGCTCACCAAATTCCTCAGTTTTATTCTTCTTTTTACAAATATCTTGCACATATCACCAAATGGAAGAGTTTTTATATGATTGTAATGTTAAGAAAATAGCAGACTGACTCTTGTTACATGGTTACCTCTGATGTATGATGACGTTTTAAGATTTGTAGACGATGTTTCAGCTTAGCAGGGCAAAGCCACGTGCTGTACAACAGCTAACTGTGGCTCCTGCATTCTGACGCACCATGCAACGTAAAACTTAAACATAATAATACTGTGTTAGTGTTCTGGCATCTGTGATATAGTTTGCTAGTTGTGATGACGTAGTGGTCGTCAGGTAGTGTTGTGGGGGGACGCAGTGTAGGTGTGTCTCGCTGTGTGTTGTGGTCATGTAGCGGCAGCACAGCTGTTGTCAGTGACATACTGTTGATTCGATTTTCTAGATTAACTAAATCTTTTAGGACTGTTAGAGTCGTTCCAAACGGACACTCACATGGAACTGTTATCATCTCTAAGATAAAAATGTTTTAGCCATTATTTTTCTTTTATTGTAATCAAATCACACATGTATATCAATCTGCTTTTCATCTTCGCAATGTAGCTGGTAAATCTTCTTTCACGTAGCTTGTATAACATATGGTGTTTGGTCTTTCTCTTTTGTTACGTCGCTCCATGTGTTGTGATAACGGTAAAGCGTGTAATCATGAGCCACATACACAGTGAGGGAGTGTGTGGTTTCAGAATTGTCCTCAGCACCTGAAGAAGGTGCTATTATATCGGTTGGTGGATACCGCTTGACGTTGGCGGCCTTAATGACCCAGAGCAATGATGGGCCCTAAACCCAACAAGCAACCAGTCAGCCAACGAGAGTGTAACATCCGTGGCCAACACTACCGGTAACGGTGCTCGAGGTATACACTGCTGTTTAACAGTGAGGTTAACGCGTCAGTGTGTACGGTGCCTCACTCATCTCCCTCTCTTAGTCTGTCTTACTCGTCACCCCTCACCCACGGTCTGTCTCATCCATCACCACTACCCGCAATCTGTCTCATCCATCACCCTTGCCCACATTCTTCCTCGCCCGCAGTCTGTCTCCCAGTCTTTCCCTCCCTCACCCACATTCTAGTCAGCTTGTTCTCATCCACATTGTGCTTCGTCCGTCTCCTCACCCATGTCCTCTTTCTCCCATTTTCCCTCCAGCTGCCTCACCTCTCACACGCTCATTCGTATTCTCAATCCGTCGTCCTGATCAACGTTCTACTCTCATGCCGTCTCACTACTTACATGTCAGATTATCGAGAAACATCAAAAAAGCTCCAGTTTCAAGTTTCCATTACCAGCATTCGTGATCATGCCTCTTACGTATATGAATAGGTTCCTCTACTCTTTCTGAAAGCCTCTTTCACACATTCAGTATGACGGTCTTTTTTCTCCAGAAACACTAACTACCTCACAAACCACTTGAGTTCTCTTCATCGTTCGAACTCACCTGTTCCTATACTCTGTTCCTGCTGGCAGTGCTGCTTGAATATTTATTCTCACAACTTCTGGTATATTTTCCCATTCAAACCTTAATGCAGAACATAACTCCTCTCTCTCAAAGACAATCATCTTTACTTACATATTGGTCTCCGGCTTCTCTGTCTATCTTTCCCGGATATCAACCATTCTTAGAACCTCGGAACAATATACTGGTTCCTCGAAAGTAATGTCACAAGTAATAATCCTCAGGCGCGTTTCGCCTTTACATACAAGTCACTCTACCTCATTCCGAGCAATAATCAACTCCAGAGTAGCATGACGCATTCCTGTTGCACATTAAACCACGTAGTCCTCCTTGGGCTTTAGAATCTGTACACCTGTCTTCATTAAGTCCTGCTGCTCCTTACAACAACCTCCATCAAACCCCATCATTGCATAAAACCTCAGCATTTCACAGCCGTATTTCCCTGAATCGCCCACATATCATTTACCAAATCTATGAAACCTTTGTACACACGTAATTCTGTATCAGACACATACTCATCCGCTATTTGGGGGTGGATATCAAATTCAGGCATCCTTTTTGCTCATTAAGCTTACATGCACCTGAGGGATTCCAGCAATGTCGCTCTGTTAACCTCATCTATCACCATCTGCCACACGCCCCTCTCCCTCAGGGACAACAGACTAATTCCTTGGTGGACATTGCATCAATTGCTACATCTTTTTACACACTGGCACAGCATCTGCGCAGCCTCTTGGTTCTTAACTCTCCTGCCCTGTTTAGGCATGTATCTAATGGGAACATCCAGGTATTATGTCTCCCTCCTCCTCACTGTCTCCTACGTAGATCATCCAGGCCACAGAACTTGCTGCACTTTGCCTTCGGTGTAACACATGCAAACGCCAACGCCTTCCCATTTATCTGATCTTCTCTGGCTCTCCCCCACACCCTGAGGGATGTACTACCCACTGATCGTTTATCTACATCTCCTGAATTGTGTGACTAAGACGTTGTTCCCTGACTTCGGATCGATGCAGTTCAGATGGAAGGTTGCCGCCACATTTGTCATATCTTCCTCACGTTTATTCTCTTCAGGCTTTAGCTCAGTGATTTGCGTAGGAAACATTTTTCTCGTTTGTGTTCCCCAGTACACTGTTGACTGGAGCCTAGTCTCCTTCCTGCCTTTGATAGTTCCTCTCACACACATGGACCTCATACTTCAGTTTTCCCAGTAAAGCTTTCATGTTCCCTCGAGATCTCATCTGCTTATATTAACCTCCAGCATCTTCGGCTGACATATACTCCTCTTCCTCACTGTGAGAGATATGATTGTCTGACGATCCAATCTCTATCTTAATTTCACGTTTTCCTGTACCTGTGTATCAGTCATCTTATCCAGAGAATTATGAATTGTGTTAAAACCAAACATTCATTATAATGCTGATTTTATCTGGTTATTATTTGTAGCCTTGTCCCTGAGGGATGCGACTATATTACCTTTATTGCGTGTGTGTGTGTGTGTGTGTGTGTGTGTGTGTGTGTGTGTGATTACTGGTATTTGTGTGTTATGGGGGAGAGGGTTTACGCCCATATTGCCTCGTCTTTTGACTTTGTGTATATACCACGTCTTCCCTGTTATGTGCACACACACACACACACACACACACACACACACACACACACACACACACACACACACACACACACAATCTTACCTAAGTGTATGTGTGTGTGTTTTCCTTTGAATGTCTGCATGTGTATTCATGTATATGTTAAGACGGTAAGCAACATCGACATAGCTACACTGAAGTACTCAGGGATCCTAAGACAAGAAGCGTTGACGTAAGGAAACAGAGAGAAATATTGCTTCACAAACACGGTGAAGTAAGATACCTGCTATAACCTTGAAAATACCATAACAATAGGCTCGTTCATGAGGAGAATAGGTTGTCATCATTTCCAGTTGATGAAGTATCATTAAGTAGCTAAAACTGGATGAAGAATCTCAGATCCTCCAGCCGATCAATATCTGCAAAGTTATGCGAAGGAATTCAAACAACAACTGCCTGCTGGGTCCTTTCGCGGTTGTTTGTGTTAAAGGAAGTGTTCAGAAACTAAAGTTAGTGAGGTTACGGTAGAAAAAGAAAACGGGTAAATTTGGGAGAAACATCTTTAAACTCTATATCTGACTGTAGAGGCACAAGTACTGTCTGTTATGGTCATAGTGAGAAGTAATTGTCAAGTGTATGATAAATCTTATCTGTAGTACTGCTTTCATTGACTGTAGCTTATCTGACATTACATTTATTAACTGTCATGTCGAGGGAAAATTTCTTTGTCGCATTTGAAGTAAAACGTTTGTCCACGAGTGTATCAATGTCCATTGCTGCGAGTGAAATCAGCCTTGAATAACTCTGCCTGGATCGAGATCAAGAACGCATTGGATAATTTTGAATTTCTTTATCAGACCACATCTTAACCTTCTCTTGCCTGAGGTGTATAAGTTTATGTCATCCAGCCGGTGGTCATAGGATCTATATTTGCCTTAGAATCTTCTCTTAGCGCGCTATCGCACTCTCTCTATTCTGTCTTTCTTTTTTTTTTAGGTAGGTTGGACATACCATTCCACAGTATTCAAGGTGCGGACGCACCAGTGAACTGTAAAGAATGGAGATTAGTTTCTTAGATTCTGATTCCCTGCCAAGGATACCTAGAAGGTGTTCATTTTGATTGTTTTTAGGCACTGCTTACTTGGGTTTAGGTTATCCGAGACTATTACACCCTTTCCTTTATTAATCTTTTGCAGCTCAGAAGAAATCATATTATGGTTTGCATGCTTATTTTTGCCATCAACACCTAAAACTTTCTGCTTATTAATGTCAAAGTTCGTTCCCATCCTTGAGCCTGGAGCATCAGTTTGCCTATGTCAACTTGCAGAGGTAGACGTTCGGTTTCTGTTGAAGCTTTATTTCCCAGCTAACCCTCGTCGACGAATTTTGACATCTTACAACTCAACCTATTATCAGTGTCATTAATATGTATGAGAAAGAGAACCGGTCCCAAGTTTGATCCCTGTGGTACACCATATGTAACATCAAACCATTCTCAGCCTTGACTGTTAATTGCTGCTCTTAGTTTACGGCCAGTCAACCACTTTTATATCCATCGAAGTACTGTACAACACCATCTATGCTATGTGAGTAGTAATCTTTGATTTTTATCGAATGCTTTCTGAAACTTTAACTTGATGACATCAGCCGTTTTATTCTCATCCTACAAAAAGATAAAGTCAAGCAAATGTGTTAGACTTGAATGATTTCGTTGAAAAACATGTTGAGAATGGTTAAGAAGAGGACTTCTGGATGATTACTATTTTGTCTACAATAATGTATTCCATAAGTAGGCGAAATGTTGATTGAGAGATACTCTCCGTGCAGGGGTATATTACATTATAAGAATATCGGTATTCCATTGGCAAACATCCAGGGTTCTGGAACTCTACGAGAGCAGGCGACTTACTGAAAAAATCATTGAAGACCTTAACTATCTCATTTTCTGCTTCTTTCATTACCCTCAGATAAACGTTACCAGGCCGTGCCGTTAAAGGCACTTTTGTTCAGTCTAACTTTCATAGTATATCTTGAGCGTGGTTGTTAGTATGGTGCAGGAAGTTCTCCTTTTCTAGCAATGGGTCTAGCTAGACTCGGGACGTTAACTGTCTTTTTATCGCTAGATTACGGATGACTGAAAGAAAAGACATACGTAATCAGTGAACAAGTTGCAGGGTATTGATTCGCTTGCTTTTAACATGACTATAAGATTCTTTAGGATTTCTTCTGCTATTTCATTATTCCTCGATTTCTGCTTATTTCTTGAAAAATGACCGCCGCCCACACACTGGCACATGCATTCCCTCTGCTACTTTCTCACTCGAATTTTTTTCAAGCTGCGACCATATCGTCTTTATTGACGATGTCTTTCTAGCTGTTCCTATCTTCTGTTACTGTTGTCCTCAATGGATCTGTTTCAGATTTCAATGTATAGCCTGTAAGTATATCCACTTTCAAAAGGATTATTGTGTCCAACCTTACGTATGTTATAGACCTACAAAAGCCGCCTCGAGCCTCTTATTACTGGTCGCAAACACCCACTGGAGAAAGGATCAAGTCGTCCTCAAACTGCCTTTGCTATTGAACTGGTATGAGACTTCATCCTAACAGATGTCATATCATCATGTGCAGAGCATGTAGTCACATACTGTCCTGTGTATGGTGTTTCCTCTTTCTCATGACTCAAGAGCACGTAGTCGCATAACATGTTGAACTCTCTCTCTCTCTCTCTCTCTCTCTCTCTCTCTCTCTCTCTCTCTCTCTCTCTCTCTCTCTCTCTCTCTCTCTCCATCTATCTATCTCTCTCTCTCTTCGTCATGTTTATGCCAGATATACGTAGCAGTATTATCAACATATCACGTTTGGGCTTTCCTTCGAAGATCACAGGCATCAGCCCCAATTGTTGTTTACCAGTAGTCAAATCTTCCCTCGGAAAACTCTGTCGTAAATTCTCCGGAGGCCTTACAGCGCCAGGCCTCCGTCGTAAATACATCTGCCTGACGTATGTCGGGCCTACGGTCCACCTCCCGCTGCTTGACACCGCGTCCCACTGGATGATTTACGTCTTCGTATTTACGAGTGTGTAGTAACAAGGGTTGCCAAACAGCCTAAGGGCAGGGGGCTAACCATTACTGCGGGATATGATGACGGAGGACGCGAAACACTCAACAGTTTATATATACAGAGACAGAGACATAAACAGTTGATACACGATGAGATCCAACCAACTTTTGATTGATAATGAAGACCAGAAGGAGATTAATTGGTTTGAACACCACACTTGGTTTATGTATATAAAGTGAGTTATGGGCACATGGGCACCACCACTGCCACTACACACGCCACGACCACTATACGGAAGCTACACACTCGCATACATCGCCTCATACCAACACCCTCAGCTGGAGTAACAGCAAATACGGACACCTCCTCCTCCACACACTCATGTATCATCCCTACACCTACATCAGCAGCAGCAGCAGCAGCACACCTAGGACGTAGTGCCATACTCCAGGCTCCTCCCACTCTCGCTAGGGAGCAAGAAACTGTTGGTGTGTCCAGTGATAGAGACGCGCTGCCCTACATTCCTCGCTCGCTACCTTTCCCCACCACATTGTGCGGTAGCTCTCCTCATGTATAATCTGTCAACCAGTGCTATTCATGTATTGACCTTTTGTTGGCCCTCAGTTTGTGTAGACTGTTTACTACCCGTCACTGTGTGCACTGTTTGCCAGCCCTCCTTATATTTAAACTGTACAAGTCTTGTTCACCAGTTTCTGTGTAAAGTGCTTCCAACCCTTATCATATATAAACAGTTTGCCAGTGTTTACATATAAACTCTCTGTCAGCTTTTATAATGCATGATATGATCTGCTTGCCGGACCTTATCATGTATAAACTTCCTGCCACCTTACGTCATGCATAAACTGTCTTCCAGTCACTTTTGTGTATAAACTATCTGTCAGCCAGTGTCACGTATAAGCCCTTTATCTCCCGCAACAAGTGAATAGCTCGCCAGTGTAAGTCATGGGTGAACTGGGAACAAGCCAGCTCTTCTTGTCTTTGAAACTCATGCAAGCCACCTGTGTGTGTGTGTGTGTGTGTGTGTGTGTGTGTGTAGGGACGTATTGACCTAAGGTAAGCTGCCGATATTGACTTTCGGGGTCATGTGTGTATTAGTTATAGAGTGTACGCAACGAACAGGGGAAGGTATGGTGTGCGCGCGCGTGTGTGTGTGTGTGTGTGTGTGTGTAGAATGGAGACATTAAGTGCTATGTGACTGAATTCGCGTAGTGTGCGGTGTATCTGAGTGTGAGGGTGGATGTTGTTTGCACAAGGATTGTGGGTACTGGTGTAGTGTTCGCAGTGACTGCGTGTGTGGTGGTAATGTGTGGAGTGACTGAGTGTGTAGTGGGGGTGTGCAGATCCCGTGGGTATAGTGGGCGTGGTGATTATAGGTGTATGTACAAGTCTGTGCAATGTCTGAGGGTGTAGTGATCGAGGTGATTGTGGGTGTAGGTGTAGTCTTTACCATGAGTGTTCTGTGTGCAGTACTTGTATGTGTGGGTATAGTCTTCGAGCTGAGTGTGGGTGTGAGGTGTTTTGTGACTGTGGTTGTGGGTGTAGTGCATGTGGTGACTTAGTTAAGTGTGTAATGTACAGTGGCGGCAGACCGTATCCCACTAAGCAGCAATTAAGAGCTGCACTGACATCCAACGCCAGGCGGTCCAGCAGTTAATGTAATGTTGCAATGAATATAAATAACCTATGAATATAACTTCTTCAGGTTATCAAAACAGGCGTTTTATTCTGTTAGAATAAGTTCTGTTATTCGATGCATTGCCGACGTTTATTGATCTCATCAAACCCTCTGAAATCAGCGGTGGTGGAGCCTGAGCAAGATGTGTGTGTGTGTGTGTGTGTGTGAAGGACCTCCCTTACTTCGCTCAGGTAAGGGGGGAGCGCAGCGGCTTACGACCCCATAAGTTCCGCCGCCTTCGGTCGTTTGTCAAGTGACAGCAGTACTGGGCGTGGCTCGTGTTGTTAACACGAGTCTGGCTGTTGTGTCTTCTTGTGACTCTGGCAATAGGTTTGGAAGTCTGTGTTGACTAGTGTTGGTTATAGTGTGTGAATAGATTGCAGATGTGTGTGTGTGTGTATGTGTGTGTGTGTGTGTATGTGTGTGTGTGTGTGTGTGTGTGTGTGTGAGTGTGTGTGTGTGTATTAGCTGTTCTGTCGGTGGGCTTAGTGTGTCAGAATCTGTTTGATGGGTGTAGTTCGTGTTTTGACTTTAGCTTTGAGCATAGTGTGGGTACTGGCTGTTCGTGTAGGTGTAATGTGCGCAGTAACTATGGAAGTATACGTAACGAGTGTAGCGGCTGCTGTCGTGGGTGTAGTATGAGCAGTGATTGTGGGTGTGGATGTGTGTATGGTGACTGTTGTTGTGTATGTAGGATGTGCAGCGGCTGTGGGCGAGGGTGCAATGACTGTTGATGTGGTATAGTGTTTGCAGTGACTACTGGTGTGGATGTGAATATATGTGAAGTACTTATTGATTGTAAATGTGATAAAGAAATTATAATAATGATAATAATAGTAATAATAATAATAATGATAATAATAATGATAATAATAATGATAATAATATAATGATAATAGTAATAATAATGATGATAATGATAATAGTAATAATAATAATGAGTGTGAATGAATGGGGCCTTTGTTGTCTTTTCCTAGCGCTACCTCGCACACATGAGGTGGGAGGGGGATGTTATTTCATGTGTGGCGAGGTGGCGATGGGAATAAATAAAGGCAGACAGTATGAATTATGTACATGTGTATATATGTGTGTGTATATATATGTGTACACTGAGATGTATAGGTATGTATATTTGCGTGTGTGGACGTGTATGTATATACATGTGTATGGGGGTGGGTTGGGCCATTTCTTTCATCTGTTTCCTTGCGCTACCTCGCAAACGCGGGAGACAGCGACAAAGCAAAAAAAAAAATAATAATAATAATTATAATAATAATAATAATAATAATAATAATGATAATAATAATAATAATGATACTGATAATAATGATATGATTATAATGATAATAATGGTATTTATAAAAACAGTAATAGTCATAGTAATCTTCCTACTATTAGTATTGCTACTATTTCTACTACAGGCTATGATGATAATGATAATGGATCATACAGCCAAAGGCTATAACTATAGATAGGAAATGCGTACGACACTAACAAGAGGAACTGTAGAAGTACGGTATTATAGGAACCGTGTTTACACCGTACGTAACCAAGCGTCGATATAGTCGACTTACCACTGAGGAGGTCCACAGTGGTTGAGAGAGATCCTTTACTTGTAACTGTGTGTATGAGGTAGTGTGGGTTCAATGCGGTTGTAGCACCTCACACCAGCCCGGTGAGTAGGGTGTCGGTGATGTGGGTGGAGCAGTAACTTCGTCTCGAACTGTTGTGGATGAAGTCCAGGAAATGACTGGAGAGAGAGAGAGAGAGAGAGAGAGAGAGAGAGAGAGAGAGAGAGAGAGAGAGAGAGAGAGAGAGAGAGAGTTGGGAGGGTCAGAGTGTTGCGGGTCTCTTGAGAAGTGACATAAAAAGGACTGGAGATAACACAGTATTTCAGGGTGTCCACACGACACTACTGAACTGGTTCATAAAGCGACAGCAGAAATTGAACGTCTACAGGTGCAAGTTGGAGGAATCCACACTGATGCCTGAGTTCACAGATGGCAAATGAATTCTGAACGTTCAGCAGGAAATGTTGGTAATTGTAATTCATTACACAACAGCAGTAAAGGTGGAAAAACGAGGTGAGTGACTCACAGGTGGCAAATGAATCTTAATATTGATAAGTGCAAGGTTTTACACGTCAGCTGTAAAAACGACACGACTGGTTGCCGTGTGAACCCTGCTGGGCTGCATAACGTAAAGGAGGAGATATACAAGTGTAAAAATCTCGGACGACCTAAAGCCAAGTATGCAATGCGTAGAAACAGTTAAGAAGGCGAAAAAAATTATACATTTTTCTTCGATAGGGTATTTGCATTCAGTCTAATAAACAAGTATTTGCGCTTTACACATCACTAGTGCTATTGCATTTTGAATGCTATATTTAGTTTTGGTCACCCTACCTGAAAAAAGGCCGAGAGAGAGGAGAAAATGTATAGCAGCAGCTACGAAGATGTTTCCGGGACTGAGAAACAAGTATTATGAGAGCCGTTTGGACGACCTGAGCTTCTTAGAAGGATGGGTTTTGATACTCCTGACCGAAACAGCTACAAACCCATAGGGAAAAGTTTAATCCCGTTTTGGCAAAGTAATTTGCTCTGAAAGGATTTTTGACGTTTGGAATGGTCTACCAACAAGAGAAGTGGAAAACAGAGAATATGTGCATTTAAAGACAGATGTGATATCATATGTGCTTCAGTCGTTATAAAGTTTACAGACATCACCTTATATTTTTCCAGTCTTTCCACACTAAACTCTGTTTTTCTGATCTGCAGTTTTTTCTTTCTTTTTCGATCGGATCAGGTAGGAGAAGCACAGGTGCCTTTGTGAAAAAGATGAAATTTGTGAAAGATGTTTTTGAGCGCTGGTATATTACTGAACTTAAGGGAGTAATACTATAGCTGGACTTGTTCCTTTTGACTTAGTTTATCGTCCAAAGGGTCACTGAGAAAATGGTGGACTGGATAGCCTGGAGGAGGGTGGGATCTGGTAAGACGGGAGGAAGTAAGAAAGGTTTAGAAGCAAGACGGACGTATATGATAACGGTATCGGCTTGACTGATGGAGGCACGGCTGGCAATGGTGTAGTTCTGGAGACTGATGAAGGTGTTTAGGAAAAGACGTAGCCAGGTGAGCTGTTGTTAAAGCTGTTGCCAATGTGGGAGACATCGATGCACTTCTGTTGAGCGGGTGCGTACACCGGGGCATCATTCATAAGGACGATTTAGCACAAAGGTCCCCATCTGAATGCTCTGCGGGACGCCACATTGAGTGACTGGGAGGTTGAGATAGTTCCTCCAGAAGTGGACGGCCTGATGGCAACCGATGAGCAAATCCGCAAGAAATGGAATGGGATCTCTGCAGCCCAAGGTTGATGACTTTGTTCATGATTATGGTGTGGGTAACCAAGTCTAGAGCATTGGTGACGTTAACGATGGTGAGATACACAGTGGTCTTGACTCTCTCTTAGTTGCAGTAGGTTAATTCAGGAACCTTGACGAAGCAGTGGGTGGTAGAAGAGTTCTTCATATCATCAAACTACTGAGGACATATGCAGTTTGCAAATTTTTCATAAGGCCAATCAGACAAATTTTTTTACAAATTGGGATGGAGATCAGGATGATGGCAGTGGAAACTATATGAGATGATTTGGGCATGTGACTTGAACTGCCAGGGAAACAAAGCGTCTTCCATTAAGAAGGGCGTTCTGACTGCTAGAGAAAAGGACTGATGATAAAGCAGAGGGTGTGGCAAGTTTAGGATAACACACCATTCAGGGTTTCATAGGTAAATAAATCGGTGTAGTGGAGTGACTGCCATTAAGGCTGTGTTATGGTCCAGCGACTTCAAGATCTTGCCGTAAGTGTAGATGTTTAGTGGGTTATGGAGGTTAGGTTGGGATGCAGGTGATATCAAGGAGGAAGGGTTATTGATTTCAAGCTGATGGTGATAAAGTAACTGTTTATAAACTGAGCTGCTTCATAACTAGAAACTTGGTCAAGACAGATGGAAGTAGGAAAAAGGGTGTTAAAACCTCTTTGATTTTCCGTCTTTTTATGTCACTGGTTTGATATTGCACTACCTTTGGTTCTGTAGATTGGTAGGATGATAATGAGATATCAGAGCATGACTTTCGCTGACTTGTCTGATGTGGACGGCCTCAAAGAGGATAGTGTTGTAGAGGTTGAAGGCCCGGTCGGTTACTGCCTGCTGCACATTAGCCCCTTAATGTATAGAATGCTATCCAGGGCACGTCACCTGAGTGCAGTCTTACAGATCTCCTCTGGGAAGAAGCGACGTTAGGTATCCATGACGGTCCTGCCTTGATCTCTCCAGTGAATTATTTTTTCTTCCGTAGAAGGAAAATGTTTTATTTTTTTTTACTCTTAATTCTATTTCTAACACTGTACCCTAACATTTATTTGGTTAAAAGGCGTTTGACCTGACCTGTAAGGGTCATGTGGTGTCGACAGTGTAATAAAGATGACGAGTGACCTGTAAGGGTCAGATCGAAGGTCACTGATGTCGAGTATGTTGTGAAAATGCAATTGTCAAGGATAACGTGAAGATACATCTGTTGAAGGTGAAAATATGTTTGACCTGATCCTTACAGGTCAGGTTAAAGGACAATTGTGTCAAGGATGTAGAGAAGGTGTGATGAACATATATTTGACAAGAGCGAAGCGAAGGTACACTTGCTGAAGGTCAAATGACTTCATGTTTATCAGGGGTGCAGTGATGACGAATTTGTAGGTGTCTCACTCCGTAGTGAACGTGATAGTGTAGATACAGTTAGCTCAAACGTCGTAAGAAAAAGAAAAAGATGTAAGCCGTGTCAAGTTCAAATTGAGTAAAAATCGTCTTTAAACTATCTTCGATCGTGATGATTATGAGAATGACCGTTCCCAAGCTTAATTTTTTGTTTTGTTTGTGAAGTTATGACACTTGCATCATCTCTGGTGAACCTCGCTACCAAAGATGTGGCTACAGAAAACATCCAAGAGGCTTCGCTAGATGGAAGAACGCTAGGAAGAATCTCGGTAAGAGGCAAGTTCATGGAGGGAAGGTGGATAACAGTAGTTGACCGGTTACTGAAGATCAAATTTCACGGTCTAGTGAGGAAAAAGAAAATCAACCACAAACATTCAAAGCCTCGCTCAATCGCTAAATTAGTAAATGAACGAAAGAAAGTGGCTAAAACTGATCGCCATGTCATACAGAGGCTTCTTGTGACACACAAAGGAAAGAAGACCAGTAGACTGAGCCATTTTCTGAAACATAGACACCTCCTTGTACCTCATACGTTGACGGAGATGTTATGTATGTAGTAACCAGACTTGTTACAGAGCAGCTGGATCTTGAGGTCATTACATTATAGATGCTCAATCACTTCTTTGTTTCTCTGGGCAAACTTGTGATGCACACACGTTCGCTCATCTTGCTGACGTCTTCATCAAGTGTTTTCGATACTTCACAGCGTCCAGCAGCTTCCCAGTTCTGCTGATGCAACAGCGGCCGGCTGGAAGATGAGCACCGTAGCATCTCAGATGATGCCATTCCCTGATGGCAGTCAAGCATTCCAGAAGAAGGCTCTGGTGTCATGCGGTTGCAGAAATGTGCAAGTCGTGCATCTGCACACGCTTAAAGAGCAGATATACAGTCTTCTATTCTGTGCGAATATTTTGATCATAGAATTTGCAGGAATATGAAATGAAATGCAAGTAACCAGCCATTTTAATACCTCATCCAAAAGACATTTTATAACCTTATTTTAGTCTATAAATGCTACGGGAATAATGAACCAGATCAAGCTCCTTATTTTACTTTTAAATCATATTTTCCTCAGAAAGATTAATGAATTATCAGACGTTAAGACATCTAGTAGATAATATTTGTTTGTCCTTAATCATTTTGGAACAACAATAAAGAAACGCTCAAGTATTTCAATATTTCTCGTGAAGTACACTTTTGTTTGATTTTTTGTTTATAGAAATGATAGGAAAGAAAAAATGTTGAATTCTCATCCTGAAGTACTATTTCAATTCTGTTCGTTCGTGAACGATATCTACATGAAAAACAGTTTCGAATTCTCGGAAAGTTCAGCGAAGGAGATCGAGTAATCTTATACGTGAAATGATGCACTGTTCCGTAAGACTATAAGTAAGATTTATAATATTTACAGTAATCATGCTCTGGTCATAGATGAGAAACAAGCAGGTACCGAAAACCTCATTGCTAACAATGTTATGGCGTGTGTGTGGTCAATTGTGAGCTGTCTTAGATTTCGATCTCCTCATTGAAAATTCAGCTTGCAACAACCATTTCGTAATCAACAGAGACGAATTACCATAAAACATGCTCTCTGAACAAATATGAACATGATTTGCTGCTTAGTTATTTTTTTCTTTCACTTTTACGCCCAGACTACGATGGCGAGCGGTGGTGCAGAGAGACGTACTGCATACTGGCATTGCTAGCGTCATCATCATCAGCGACGCTAACATCCTCAGTTTATGGCTATCGAACGATCCATTCTCCATACTGACGTGTCGCGAAATAAGTAACCGGTGTCACGTATTTTCTGGCAGTCCTATCGATTTCTCTCCCCACTCAGTATCAATATATAGAATAAGCTTTCCCCAGTGTATATCATACATATAACATGTATTCCCCACGTCTCTATAACACATACAGTATGTACTCCTGAACAACTTGTTGCTCATTCCCATAATCATACATATAGATGATGTTTTGATAGTTGTATGAAGAGGAATTGTATGAACTGATCTGAAATCCCTTACGTAAGTCATATCTGTACAATATGATCGCGAAAAATACCAAGACGCTAGTGGTTAACACGGTCCTGTACCACTCACATTGGCCAGTTTGCTAGTTCATTGCGAGGAACAGTCATCTTGTCCACCTCTGCCATGATCATATTTTCTGGTGTTTGTATACCTTCGTATGACACAATTAATGACACGTCTGTCCTATGCAAGGTACTCATTCTCTGACGTTTCTAATATGGTACCTTTTGGAGTTACTTGGTACTTGTTATCATTTCTGATTTGGTATTACTTAAAAGAATATTTGTCAACCGTGAGTAGTGGCGTGGGCAGGTCGTAGTGCTTGGCCAGGCGTTGTGGGAGGAAGGTATGGGCTGCATGCCACCTCTCTCTAGCCTCCCCCTCCACACCCTCCTGTATAAACAACTAATAGTATTTTCTGAGAAGTGGTTAGTGCTTGTGTTTGGTTGACTGTTGATGATATTTTGCAGACTTGAAAATGAACTCATTTGACACACTTTACCGCGAACAGATGGTGTACACAGACAGGCATTATTCATTGACATAATTTTATGTTAAGTCAAAAAACTTATCCTGATGATTTCAGGGAATAAAGGAATGAAGGCCAATATTCGTCGTACGTTTACGCACCAGTGTGCACTGACGGTGAGGTTACGCTACGACAGAAAACGGCGGGATGGTCATCAATTAAGGTAAGTAACGATTCTTGGATTGTTTCTTGAGCAGCGGGGACGTTCTGGACTATATGATAAATGTAAGTTTTTGATATTGTCTGAATATTAGGCGTGTTTTGTGTGATGAATGATAACGTATATATCCAAAGCTAGTTTATCTAATTGTCTGGATGATGTGCGCGCGTTCGTGATGATCCACAACATGCAATGATTGTACTGTACGGATCATACCTAGCTGGGTCAACGTTGGTCGCGCGTCTGTAATGATCCACAGCTTCGGTCAGTTGTACCATATGAAGCTGTATGAGTTACCTGGGTCAGCGTTGTTTATTTTGTCTTCAGATGTGTGTAAATTATACGTGTTCTGATAACTGAAGTAGTGTTATATGATATCAAGGAGTGTGGGCATTAGACGTGTAATCAAAACTGGGGCAGTGGAAAATGTAAATGTGGTAATGAGTGGGAAATGCGTATTGTGGGGGAGTGCATACAAAATATTACTCCGATAAGACAGGAAGCAAGAAATAATTACATATATTGTGCTGCAGCTGATCAATAATACCTTTGGATGGGTTGGTAAGTAATGGTCAGCTATACCGATCAGAATCAGGAGGCGTGATGTGACCGTGTGTTACCAAGTTTAGAATGAGATATATGCAGTTGTGAGACACGCGGGGCTCTGATTCGAAGGTAATCCGATGTTAGCGAGGTGCTTCACTCGTGTATTTTTGTAAGCGGGAGCGCAGCTGGTGGGGGGCAAGTTTATCATGGGGTGTTGGGAGTGCCCACGACTGTTCAAGACCACATTACACCCTCCCCCTTCCTCACTCCCAACAACCATATGATTTTCGCCATCGACGAATGCATCGTTCCTGGCGTCATTCGTACGTAGAGGATGTTCATAATCCTCAGTATGACACTCCTGAGCGACGTTCTGCCAGGCCCTGGCGTCTGATAAATCACAACACAAGCAGTTCAAACCTCAGTAGGAGAATTTCGAAGTGTTAGAAATGCTTGATGGGAGCGGCGGGTTTGTATGGCATCTCCGTATATACTGCAAGATAACAATGAGCGTCGTGGTGTGTATAGTGACTGTTGATGAGAGTACAGTCTTCGTTATGACACGGGTGTGGGTGTCTATGACACGGGTGTGGGTGTAGTGTGTGTAGTGACTGTAGGGAGCAATGTTCTATGTGTAGTGACGATGGACGTGGTTATAATATGTGTAGTGAGTGTAGGGTATATGATGCCTAGATACGAGTTTGAAGACAAAGTGACGATAGGTCTTGTATAAGTATTGCTTATTGAGTGCTAAGTAATGGCTGGGCGTGAACCTTGTGTTTAGTGACCATGATATACGTGTAACGTCCGAAGACGGGGGTTTGCAAGTAGTTTCTAGTGACGAGTGCGTAGCATATAATGGGCGTAGTAACCGGGAGTATGAGTGTGGTTGTATAGTGACTACCGTGTTGGTGTACAGGTATGGGTGTACCGGGTTGTAGGTGCATATCATGAGTGTGGATGTGATTGTATATTGATTTGAGTATTGGTATTACAATGTGTCTGAACTGAGGGTGGTAGCGACGGGGTGTGGATGGCAGGCGGAACATGCATATATGAACATCGTGCTGGGTCAAGATGCCGTATGTCGTAAAGAATATAGGCAGTCTAACGAAAATGTAAGAATAGCATATAACAAAAGAGGCGAAGGGAAAAAAATATAGAGAATTCGGTTTCAAAATAATAATGTTCCAGGATAAATGAAGATACTGAAGGAGATAAGAATGTACAGTGTAACTGTTACTGTGTTGGAGCAGGTCTTGTTAACTGTAAGACTTGATATGCGTCAGGCGTGGGCTGGATAAGTTAGGCGTGGGTTGGGTGCGTCAGACGTAGGCTAGGTACGTTAGTAGTGGGCTGGGTGGGCCATGCGTAGGTTGGGTACGTCAAAAACGTGGACTGTGTGCGTCACGCATGGATTTGGTGCGTCAGGCGTGCAGGAACCACAAAGAATGATCTAACTCAGTGCCCTGGAGAGCAAGGTTTGCCCCTTTGCCAACCTGTGGGGATGGGTTTAGGGTCCCATGTTCTGCAGAATTAATTACCACAAAGGGTGCCTGGCTGTGCGTGTGTAGTCACCCCATGGAAATGGGGGGAGTCATTGACAATAGGCAGATAGTACACGACACTGTAGATACATTAGGAAATGGGGACAACTGTCTCCTCGTCTCGTGTGGTTAGGAAGGAATGTTTTAACATTCGTTTGATAGGACGCCTTGTAATATATATCATAGTCTGGAGACCCCAGAAATGATAGCCACGAAGGGAAGGCAAGTAAGAGCGGTTTAATGCTGCCACAAGTGGTTGGGCAAGTAGGAAGGCAGGTGTGGCCCTGGCAGATAAATGATAGCCTGAGGGATGTACTGGACAGCATGGGGCGAGTGTAGTGTGTGTGTGTGTGTGTGGACGATAACCCGGGCAAGATGTACAGCCAGGTCCTGCCTGCGGGAGGGAGTGGGTGTGTTGTTAATGGTCTACGGTGGTGTAGGGTCAGCTGCATGGTAGGGCAAATGATGATGGTGCTGCTTCTCTAATGAGTGTAGTTATTCGTATTATTAATGAGAGAGACACAAACAGGCGCATTTGTGGGTGTGGCTCCCATAAAATATATGCCTTTATGTATTCTTCTCTCATACACAGGCGGTCCATAAATTATCATTACAAATTCATGCTGAGGTTGGATGGAGATGGAGTATCGCCTTGAGGTTCCAGGCGCGACAGTGAACGCTGACCTTGACAATCAGACCCTGTGAGATTGACTTTCTCATGCAGCAAACAGCATCACTGTATCTCATTTCTTACGTGTTTGTATCACGTTATGAAATAGTGAAGATTCCCAAGGACGTTTGGTATATTTCTGCTAGACATCTCGCGTCATCTTTCCTTCCATACACACCGCCTCTCCCATACAGCTTCCCTGAAACATCTTTCACTGACGCTTCCCATGTACACCTCTCACAAACTCCTTAATACGCTCGCCTTATGCAAAGCGCTGCGGCCACCTTATATACACCTTTTGTACGCATCTATCTACATAATATTCCTAATACATCTCCCCTCGTACCCGTCCACATTACTTTCCCAAATACCTTTTTCTGTATACCTTCTTCACCCGCTCACATACCCGTCCACATATACTTTCCCACATATCCTTCGTATACCACCTAAACACACTCTCATACTCTTTCCTTATACTTCCCCATAACCTTCCTTATTTGCCTTCCCCGCATACCCTTCCCACATACCTCACGTCACATACTCTCTACATTCTTTATCAACTCAAGGCACCTGGACTCAAGAACGTCTACACAATTCTGTTCTTCCCATAGTCATCTGTAACCTCCTTGTCTTGGTCTTCTTCCTCATCCGCTATACAACAGAGACTACTAGAGAAAGGTCAGAAAAGGGTATACATGATCATCCTCGGTCCCTCTAACACCTCTTGTCAAAAGGCACTAAACAAAGTGACACCCATGACTCTCACTAGCCTTCAGTTGGACCTCATTCGATAGTTCGGGAAACATACTGCACTGCCCCACCACCACAGTCCCCTTGTTTTCCTGCTGCGGCTCAAGCACCTCTAGGTGGGCGGAGTGGGTTATAGTACAAGGGGACAGGAGTGGTGAGATACAGGTGAACGGGACAGGTGAAGGACAGATGAGCAGGCTATGTTACAGGTGAGCAGACAGGTGAGTTACCGGTGGTCGGCCTAGTAAGATACTAGTAGGCGGGGTAGGTGAGAGACAGATGGTCGGAGTGGGTAAAGTACAGGTAGGTAGAACAGGTGAGGCACAGGTAATCACAGAAGGTAAGACACAGCTTGACTGGGCAGGTGACACAGATCAGTAAGGCAAGCGAAACACAAGTTAGAAAGACAAGTACGACACGGGTCGATCAGGCAAGCGAGACGGATCGTTAGGGCAAGTGAGACATAAGTTAAGGCAAGAGAGACACTGCTGGAGGAGACAAGTGTGCTACACATTAGCGGGGCAGGTGAAAAAATCTCGATGAAGTAAGTGAAATCGATTAAATATATGAAACGGGTGAGACATCGCTCGATCAGACAGTTGAGACGCAGCATGGTGAAGCAGGTGAAACACAGTATGAAAAAGCGAGACATAGGATGGCGAGGCATGTGAGACATAAATTTGGGAGGTTAAAGATAGATTGATGGAGAAGGTGGAAGACAGCTCGATAGGGCAAGTGTGACACAGATCAGTAGGGCAAGTGAGACATAGCTTGATAGGGCAGATGAAACACTGTTGGACGGAGCAGATGAGACACAGATCAGGCGTTCATTGACCATCTGAACGTCCTCAGTGTTAGCCAAGTGTCTACAATGTCAGCTACAGGTCCCTAATGTCAGCTGCAGGTCCCTGATGTCAGCTGCAGGTCCCTGATGTCAGCTGTTGGTTACTATCGCAAGGTGACTCTCTACCTATAACAACAGATCCCAGTTGTTATCTGAAGGTTCACGCCGTCAGCTGCTGGCTATCATTGTCAGCTAAAGATCCCCATTGGTTACTAAGGTCTTCGATGTCAGCTGAAGATCCCCCTTGTTAGCATTCCCCTTCTCAGTCGGAGCTTTGGGTTTACACCAAGGGGTCACCAGCATTAGCGGCAGGTCCACGTCTCACCTCGTGGCTCCTATTGTCAACGAGAATCACCCATTGTCAGGTGGAAATCCTTGATGTCACCTCGAGGTTCCCGTTGTCGGCCTTAGAGCCTCGCTGTCATGTGCAGAACCTCTTAGTATAGTCCGTCGATCTGCCTCCCTCCTTCTGTCTCGTACAATCAACCTCTATTTTACCGCCTCTTCCTTTTCTGAGCAGACTTGATTCTAATCCTTTGTACCCTTCTCAAGGCATCCGTCACCTTAACCATGCCTCTAGGATGGTCTGTTACCTTCGTCATTACCGCCCCGGCCCAGACATAACCACGTACTGACCTCTGACCTTAACGTATGCCTCATCTAACACAAGCCTCAGGCACGGTAACTTCATTGTAGTCTTGAGTTCCGTAATCTTAGGCGTACACTTAAGTGCCACAGCGTTGGTGTAGCCTTAACTTGGTATCATGACTTAACTGTATCCTCATATATCATACCCGTACTGTCACCTCAAGGGCTGTTTTTTTTTTTATACTGAAGTGTTCTTACGTATGTCTGTGGACTCCAATCGCTGCTCTTGTCCTTTGGCTAATATCACCATGATGGCAACATGTTTCCTATCCAGTCGCCATACGGATATATGCATCTCGCTGACTCAGGTCATCTTAGGGACGCTTATACCCTCAGCTCAGGTCGACTTTTTAAGTTTCGCTGGCATAAAAACTCGCCTGACAGCAATGCATTAAATTGTAGGGTTCATTTTATATGGTATACAGGAGGATATGTTCTGTTTGTGGGCTGAACCAGGGCATATGAAGCGGTCATGGGAAACTACGGAAAGGTTTATGGTGGCCCTGGTTGTGGATAGGTAGGGAGCTGTGGTTTTTGTGGTTTTTACCTGACAGCTAGAGAGTGAATTTGAGCAAAAGAGATCGTTTTTCGTCTGTTCCTGACGCTACCACGATATTATGAAAAACTTCTAAGAAAAATGAAAAAATATAGATATATCGGTGCACATGTTCAGCATTTGGGCATAAAGTCACATGTAAATATTCCTTAATTTACTGTTGTTGAGTTCATGACTTGTTGTACGTTGAGGAAGGCTTATGTGTACAGATGATGCAGGTTGTGTGAGTCGGCTAACATTACCTCACCTGAGATCGTCGTCCCATATAGTGTGATAGGAGGAATCTGATGAAGATGATCTAGTGAGTTACTAGTGCGCCAGGTACTGATGTGTCTCTCCAGAACTGGGCCATCTTGTACAGCGAAACTTTCACAGGCCAGGGATTGTGACCCTCTGACCTATGTGAAAGTAAAGATGTTATATAAAGTACGTGTTGTCTGATGGGTGTGCCTGTCTTACCTCTAGACCGAGAGTCCGTCAGAATAAACTGTTTCCGGGTAACAGGTCCATCTGTTCACGTATCTGGCTGGTTAATGATCGTGAGTATGATCCATGTGTGGATGAGGGAATATGAGGTAGGGCGTTAGAGATAAGTCAGCCATCTCTCTCTCTCTCTCTCTCTCTCTCTCTCTCTGAAAGGGGTTTTGTAAGATAGCCATAACACAACAGAGGAACAAGCTCGTGTACTTGTTAAAGCTCGTCCAGTCCTTTGATACAGGTCCTGAAAGGTGCATCACGGACAGAGATCTATGATATACACGAAAGAATATTTTCCGTTAGTGTGTAAAGTGCTCTACGAGTTACCTATGTTGGTTTACTAAGACTGACTAAAAGGTTTTGCAACGGTTTTGTAGATCAGAGTATTTCACAATAATTGAAAAAATGGTCAAAATTTCCTTTGAAAAAATAACTAAAGAATTTTTCTCTTGAGTATGAAGGCAAGTCCTTCACTTTTCCTGGATCACAACTCTGAATAATGTGCCTCAAGATGTTACGCTGGCCGACGTGAGATGGTGGAAGGTGTTGCAAAGTACAGGATACACTGGAAGGTATTGCCGAGTGCCGGATACGCTGGAAGGTGCTGTTAAGTGCTGGCCACGCTGGAGGGGATTACTAAGTATTGGATGCGCTGGAAGATGCTGTCAGGTGCTGGATACGCTGGAAGGGGCTGCCAAGTGCTGGCTACGCTGGAGGTTATTGCCAAGTGCTGGATACGTTGGAAGGTGCTATCAAGTGCTGGATATGCTGGAAGGTGCTGTCAAGTGCTGGCTACGCTGGAGGATATTGCCAAGTGCTGGATACGCTGGAAGTTGCTGTCAAGTGCTGGAGACGCTGGAAGGTGCTGTCAAGTGCTGGAGACGCTGGAAGGTACTGTCAAGTGCTGGCAACGCTGGAAGGTGCTGCCAAGTGTTGGCTACGCTGGAAGGTGCTGTCAAGTGCTGGATACGCTGGAAAGTGCTGGCACGCTGGGAGGTGTGCCAAGTGCTGGCAACGCTGGAAGGTGCTGCCAAGTGCTGGATACGCTGGAAGGTGCTGCCAAGTGCTGGCTACGTTGGAAGGTGTGCCAAGTGCTGGCACGCTGGGAGGTGTGCCAAGTGCTGGCAACGCTGGAAGGTGCTGCCAAGTGCTGGCTACGCTGGAAGGTGTGCCAAGTGCTGGCACGCTGGGAGGTGTGCCAAGTGCTGGCAACGCTGGAAGGTGCTGCCAAGTGCTGGCTACGCTGGAAGGTGTGCCAAGTGCTGGCACGCTGGGAGGTGTGCCAAGTGCTGGCAACGCTGGAAGGTGCTGTCAAGTGCTGGATACACTGAAAGGTGTGCCAAGTGCTGGGTACGCTGGGAAATGTAAGGAGGTGTGCCAAGTCCTCGAAATATTTGGAAGTGTTGCTAAATCCTCGAGATTTCAATTATTTCCAATTCCTAGAGATATTAAGTGTTGCCAGGTCCTTGAGATATTAGGAGGTGTTGCCAAGTTCTCAAGGCATTACGAGGTGTTACTAGTGCTTTGAGATATCAGGAAGTGTTGCCAAGTCCTCGAGGTATTAGAAGGTTTTGCCAATATCTTGAGATACTAGAAGGAGTTTCCAAGTCTTTGAGGTATTAAAAGGTGTTGTCAAGTTCTTGAGTTATCAAGTGCTGCCAGTTCCTCGAAGTAGGAAGAAGTGTTGCCAAAGTCCTCGAGATATTAGGTGTTGCCAGTTCCTCAAGTAGGAAGAAGTGTTGCCAAGTCCTTGAATTATTAGATTTTGCCAAGCCTTCGAAATATTGAAAGATGTTGGTAAGTTCCCGAAATACTAGGATTTGCCTCAAAGGTCTCGAGGTATTAGTTGTTGTCAAGTGCTCGAGATATTACGAGATGTTGCCAAGTTCTTGAGATACTCGGAGGTGTGCCAAGTCCTCGAAATGATAGGTAGTGTTGCCATTACCTTGAGATATTAGATGATGTTGCCAAACCTCGAGATTTGCCAAGTCTTCGAGATAGTAGATGTTGCCAAGCCCTCCAAGTATTAGATGTTGCCAAGTTCGCAAGTTAGAATTAGACAACAACCGAACCCCTCGTCGAGATAACATAAAGTTTTTTTTGGTTTAAATTTTGATCATAAATTGAATCGGAAAAAATCACATCGGTTAGGTGTTGCCAGGTCCTGGAGATATCAGGAGTGCTGAAGAGTGCTCGAGATGCATGATGGTAATTCCAAAATATCCCTATCTACTCTTCGACGCCTGATGAGGTGACCGGCTCTGGCAATCCGATATAATACGCCCAATATGATACGACATTGAACGAAATTCTTCAAAAGTGACGTTATTTGATCTAGTTTGATAGATTTCAGCAACATGCGCGAACTATGAACGACAAACAATACAAGTGACAAGACAAAAGCACAGTAGTGTGTGTAGCAAAGACGTTCAGTGTTCGTGCTAACTATCAGTGTGGCAAATACTGGAGAAAAGTATCAAGTGTTGCCAAGTGCAGCAGCAGTCGTCGCTACACGATTCTTCCCACGGAAGCACATTAATGTCTTCATGGCGGATGTAGCGTTGTGATAAGTCATCATGCGCTGTCATGCTTTGAGGGTCACACACACACACACACACACACACGCACACACACACACACACACACACACACACACACAAAGTTAGGTATCTTTTTTATATAAAATTTGAGTAATGGAAAGTTAGATTTGCCCTCAGATGTTATCCGTGATTTCCGATTATTGAGGAATCCCGAAATGAAGTAGCTCTAATGTGCTGGTGATTTCACATGTTTAACGTACGTGGAGACTGTTGGGTGTTTGTGGACTGGCGGGTGTGTGGGGACTGATGGAGGGCTGGCGGGTATTTGATGGGTATTTGGGGACTGGTGGGTGCATGGGAATTGACGGGTGTGTGATGATTAGCGGACGTATGGGGAGTGGTGGGTGTGTGGGGATTAACAGGTGTGTGGGGACTAACGAATGTATAGGGACTAGTGAATGTTAGGGGAGTGGTGGGTGTGTGGGAGTGGCGGGTGCGTGGGGACTGGGGTGTGTGTGGGGACTGACGGGTGTGGGGACTGACGTGTGTGGGGACTGTTGGATGTGTGGGGACTAACGGATGTATGGAGACCGGTGTTGAGGAGGGTGATGGGGCCGTCGAGACTGGTGGGTGCGTGAGGACAGACTGGTGCCTGGGGACTAGTGGTTGTGTGGGGACTGACGAGAGTGTGTGGACTGACGGGTGTGTGGGGACTGACGTATATGAGTAGAGGTATGAGTTTGTTGGGACTAGCAAGTGTGTAAGAACCACAGTAGTTGTGTAGTGACTATGAAAGCTATTAAGTACAAATAGCTGTGGGTGTGGTACCGTGGCTGTCTTATGTCTTACTCACTATATAGTGACGGTTGTTGCTGTGTGGTGACGCTGGTGGATTGGCTCACTGCGTGGTGGACTGTCATGGTTGTCAAGTGATTTTGGTAACTGTGTGTGCTTTGGCTTTGGTAAGTATATGTGTCGACCGTCGCTGCTGTGTGGTGGCTGTGGTATCCAATAGTCCCGAGGCCTTTACACAACGTTGCCTGAAGGAACATGGTAAGAACGCCTGAGGAACGAGATTATATAGGGTTGTGTGGCAGCGTTCTGACAGTGTTGTAATGATACGTTGTCGCGAGGATGTATTGTACACGTCCGGGAACAACATTGTAACTGGCGTTGTAACAGTTTTGTGGTGACTCACTGTTTACGTCATGCTGCAACATTGTAACAAGGGTTGTAACGACACTCTTGGGATGTGTTATACAAGTCAACATTGTGGGGTTTTAGTGTTCAATTGTTGTCGTAACAACGTTGTGTGGATGCACTGTACACCTCATCTTGCAGCGTTGTAAATGAAATCATAACAACGCTGTGGGGATACTGCAGGGTCACATGTTGGTACACAGCTGATCTTCGCATTATGTAAATATCGCTTCTGAGAAAAGACTGAATATTCACTGGATTAGAAAAAGAAAATATATAAGATTACAAAAATAATCAGGCATTTGCATACCTAATATAATCTTTTTAATGCGAAAATGAATCTTCACAGATACAGTTGTCTCCCACAGTCTGAATCCAGAAGCCGAATATTTACTGCCACTGTAGAATATTCCGGCACGTTCAAGAAGCGTCACTAGGAAGTCAAGGCACATATTGAGTAACGAGTATTTGATGGATGTCATTGAAATACATATTGAGCGAAAAATGACCCTAAATTCTAAAAATCGTGGTTGAAATTCGATTTAAAGTAAATGCAGTTGGGAGTCCGTTTTGGCACAGCTATCATCAGGACCGCTTATCCACAGAGCCTGTGATATTTTCAGTTGCATTAAGGAAAATATTATGGCTAGAGATGCAGATTATAGATGCTGGGGCTATAAAGAAAATCTACAAGACGGAATATAAAAGAATATTTATTTTGAGGAAGCGACGGTTGGCGATTCAATTTCAGAATTCCACTCTTGCGCAACCTGCCATCTGGTGTCTGGTTGGCACATTAATGAGGTGCTGCCATCTGCTGGTTTTGCCATTTGGTTGTTGGAGGTGTTTTAGTTGTAGATTTCGTAGGGTTGTTCCTGTTGGAGCCACTTGTGAATATTGATGTAGTTGTAGATGTGACTATTTATGTACGTCGATGAGCAATTGTTTGAAGACACTATACTTTTAGACACTGGTGTAGATGTTAGACGTGTCTCCCTTGATATTGAAATTGTGGTTTTTGTTGTAAGAGTTGTGTTTATTGATGAACACACAGGTGTGGCTGATTAAAGAGTTGTACTTGTGTAGCTGAAGGTGTTGTTGGTATTGAAGAAATTGTTCTTGTTGATGTAGACTTCAATGAAATTATTGTTGAAGTTGTTCTTGTTGAGGTAGTTGTACTGTATGAAGTTTAACTTGCTGCTGAAGGGGTTGTAGTTAAACTTGTTAAACTTGTATTAGAGGATGTAGATGATGATGTTCTCTAAGTAGATGTGCTTGTTGGTGATGTAGGTGTGGTTAATGGAGTTTTTACCTGTTGATGTAGATTAGAATTCTGTTGTTGAAGGCATTGTCGTTGTGGACGTAGAGATGGATGCTTTACTTGCTGAAGGAGTTGTATTTGTTGATGCAGAAGTAGATGTGTTCATGATTGAAGTAGATGTATACATTTTTGGAGACGTCAATATGTTTGTTTCTGTAGATATGAATACTGTAGTTGCAGTTTTGTTGCGGGTGTAGATGTCGTTTATGAAGCTGTTCCTGGTGTTGAAGAGATGTAGTTGTAGTTAAAGGAGCTACACCTGAAGATATTGACGTAGATGTAGATGTGGTTCTTGATGGAGATTAGCTTGTTGACATAATTAGCTGTAGCCGCTAAAGTTGTTGCAGTAGATTAAATGTAGCTGCAGGATGAGAATGAGTCTGACGCAGGAGTTCCACTTGTAGAGATGATTGTCGTGGTAAGAGTTGTATTTCTTGATGAAGATATAGATGTAATAGATAAAGAAGTGTCACGTGACGTAGATGATGCATTATATACAGATGCAATAGATAGAGAAGTGTCACGTGACGTAGATGATGCATTATATATAGATGCAATAGATAAAGAAGTGTCACGTAACGTACATGATGCGTTTGATGAAGAGGTGCTTGTGGAAACGGAGGAATCAAATGAATCAACACAGGGGATCTTTACTTGAGTGTTTTTTTAACTTCTAATATGTGTATTCTTTTTGTTTTCCGTTCATACATGTTCGTAGTTTCCCGCGTGAACAAGGCAGCGTGTAGAACATATGACTGAGCCTTGGAGGAGAAAATATCGTTTGGCTATAACCTCTGCTCCTTCATTTAGAATGTGATAAATGAAGGAAAGATTTCCAGCATCCTCGTTCCACTCTAACTCCTCTTAGTAGTCTTTTACGACAAACAGGTTTTTTTTTTAATAGTACTCTTTCTACAATATATCTGTGGATGATTAACATACACACACACACGCACACGCGCACACACACACACACACACACACACACACACACACACACGTGTTTATATATATATATATATATATATATATATATATATATTTTTTTTTTTTTTTTTTTTTTTTCATACTATTCGCTATTTCCCGCAATAGCGAGGTAGCGTTAAGAACAGAGGACTGGGCCTTTGAGGGAATATCCTCACCTGGACCTCTCCTCTGTTCCTTCTTTTGGAAAAAAAAAAAACGAGAGGGGAGGATTTCCAGCCCCCCGCTCCCTTCCCTTTTAGTCGCCTTCTACGACACGCAGGGAATACGTGGGAAGTATTCTTTCTCCCCTATCCCCAGGGAATATATATATATATATATATATATATATATATATATATATATATATATATATAATCATACTTAATCGCCGTCTCCCGCGTTAACGAGGTAGCGCAAGGAAACAGACGAAAGAATGGCCCAAACCCACCCACATACACATGTATATACATATACGCTCACACACGCACATATACATAACTATACATTTCAACGTATACATACATGTACATGCATAGACATATACATATATACAAATGTACATATTCAAACTTGCTGCCTTCATCCATTCCCGTCGCCATCCCGCCAAACATGAAATAGCACCCCCTTTCCACCACGCGTGCGAGGTAGCACAAGGAAAAGACAAAAAAAAGGCCACATTTGTTCACAGTCTCTCGCTGTCATGTGTAATGCACCGAAACCACAGCTCCCTTTCCACATCCAGGCCCCGCAAAACTTTTCATGGTTTACCCAGACGCTTCACATGCCCTGGTTCAATCCGTTGACAGCACGTCGACCTTGGTATACCGCAGTGTTCCGATTCACTCTATTCCTTGCACGTCTTTCACCCTCCTGTATGTTCAGGCCCCGATCGCTCAAAATCTTTTCCGCTCTATCCTTCCACCTCCAATTTGGTCTCCTGCTTCTCCTCGTTCCCTCTACCTCTGACACATATATCCTTTGTCAATCTTTCTTCACTCATTCTCTCAATGTGACCAAACCATTTCAACACACCCTCTTCTGCTCTCTCAACCACACTCTTTTTATTACCACACATCTCTCTTACCCTTACATTACTTACTCGGTCAGACTACCTCACACCACATACTGTCCTCAAACATTTCATTTCAAACACATCCACCCTCCTCCGAACAACCCTATCTATAGCCCACGCCTCGCAACCATGTAACATTGTTGGAACTACTATTCCTTCAAACATACCCATTTTTGCTCGCCTCCCACATATTCTCCAACGCTCCCAGAACCTTCACTGAAAGGGAGAACTAAAAGATTCTTGGTATCTAGCAGAGGTTTGGGTTTAACTTTATAAAATGATTTCCTTTCCAACAGAGGAGATTCATCAATGAAAGATCTAGGATACTTTAACTTGGATCAAATGTTTTGATGATGAGTACCCTGACCCACTCTGAATTCCATCCTGCCCTACCCTGTACCCAGTATTTAACCATCCTATTCCCTGTCCCAGCCTTTCAGTCTTTCTTTCCTCTGCCCTGCCTTACACCATGCCCAAGTGGCACCCTGCCCTGTCTTTCAACCTGCCTTACCCTTTAACCTTACCCATTCCTAAACCCTGTCCCACCCTGACCTCTAACCGTGCCAGACCTAAACCTTTCCTTGCCATATGCCTGTCCCTTCTCTCCACTCTCCCTTGACCTATACCTTCTCCGTAACACACTCTCCCCTTTATGAGACTTTCCTTCGCCCTCTCCTTGCTTACACTTTCCTCTGGGCTACACCCTACTCTGGTGTACACGTATCTTACCCTGTAAAGGACTTGTTCTACACTCTCCCTTACCCAGCATACACACTCTTGTCAAGTATTTGCCCAATCCTACACCCTCCCCTGCTCGACACACATCCCTGTCAGATACTCTGTCCTCCTCTAAAACCTCCCATGCCTTGTACACATTCCTTTCAGTCACTCTATCCACTCTATACCCTCCCCTGCCCGTTACACATCCTCGCCAGGAATCTAACCTTTCTTACACCGTTCCGTATGCTTAGGTCTCCTCTGACCTACGCTTCACCTCTGAACACCTTTCCTTCATCTACACACATCGACTTCCTTGCACCCTTCCCTGTCTTATTCCTATGTTTACCCTAGACCTTTATCTGCCTTACACCCTTTCCTGCCCCACATTCATTCCTGCCCCACACCATTTCCTGCCCCACATTCTTTCCTGCCCCACACCATTTCCTGCCCCATATTCTTTCCTGTCATGCACTTTGCCTTATCCCACACCCTTTCTCTGCTTGCGTCCAGACTTGTCCCTACTCATCACCTTCTAACTTTGCATATGCTTCCATGTCCCAAACCTTTCCCAACCCTACACTTTTCCTGACTTCATTTCCTTCTACCCAGTGCACACTCCCTCTTAAATCCACCTTACCTCCGTTTTATCCCTTGCATTCGACCCTCCCTTGCCCTACACCTTCCTCTGCGCTACACCCACTTGTCTCTACACCTGCTTCCTATCCCATCCTACTACACAGTCATACGTCTTTCACTGTCTCATGTCCTGTACCCACAATCCATACCCTCGACCTGCCTCCCCCTCGCCGACACCTACCTTTGGCTTAATCCATGCCTTGTTCTCCTTCTGATGCTGTCTCATAATATCTCCTGCGCTGGCTCCTGTAGTACACTGGCTTCAGCCTTATCCTGACCCCTGCCATCACTGTCCCATGCCCAGCACTGGCCCATTCCCTATACTAGCTCCTGCCCTAAACAGTTCCCTACCTGAAATCTCCTACTGTCCTACAGTTTCATGCTTAACACGATCCTACCCAACCTAAGCATTACCCTGTACCCTCCCTTGGTTCTAACCCTTACCATGCTTGACGCTTTGCTTTCCATAAACTTCAGCATTAGCCTCTCTTTCACACCGTCCCCCACCCTCCACCCACTTCGCCACTACTCCTGCGCTACAGTTTACTCCGCCCTGCAGTAGGCTCATCCCTGCGATCACCGTTATAGTTACCTGTCCCACTCTACACCCTCCCCGCTCACTCCCACTTTAATCTCTTCAGCCTTGCAACCTCCCCTGCTTTAGCGTAGCACTCACATCATAACCTCTGTGTATTCTACGCCATTCTTACCCTTACCTAACGTTCTTCCCTCTCATACATCTTCCCATACACTACAACTCCTGCCATATACCCTATATGTCACCAATCATTTGCTGCCTTTAGGAAAAGATTTTATGAAACAAAATCTGTCAAGAGTTCTTACTGTTAGTTGGTGGCAGATTATCCCCCGGTGAACCACCATATCTCAGTAGGATCCTTCCTCTTATCTCAGTCCGACGAACTTGACGAGGCGTCAGGTACGACTATACTTCGAACCTGACACATATTCGAGCACTTGCCAGCGATGCTCGGGTGATAACAGTATGAACAACCGGACACAGCTTTCTCTCGCTCGCCTCAGGTCAGGTTGCCATACTTTCTTCCGGGTTGAGATGGAGGCGGGTGCTCGCTCAGGGATACAAGGTGGCCAGTTGTGGTGGTGGTGGTGGTGTTGGGAGCTTGCTGCTGTGGCGCTCTCGGCCTCCACCACCGCCCCCTCCACCCTCACCCTCACCCTCACCCTTCCTGTCATCTGCTGTCTGTTGTCTTCTGCTTGTACTGTTACTCCTCCTCCTCCTTTGTTCTGCTTCCCCGCTTCTCGATATGCTGTACTGAGTCCACGGTTACACCTTCTATTGTCCTCTGTTGCAGTTTTAGCCCTTATGATGTCTGCTGCTGCTCCACTGTACCAGCTTCTGTTTTATGCTGCACCGCTGCACCTGCTGCTGTCGTCCTTTGATGCATCACAACACCCGTTTTTGTTCTCTGCTACAAGACAGCGCCTGATGCTGTTACCTGTTCATTCTGCTCCATCATTCTATCTGTTGATTTCCTCTGCTACACAGCTGGAACTACATCTGTGATCTGCTGCACCGCTGCACCTGCTGTTCTCTGCTAGACTGCTATACGTCTGCAGCTGCCACCTTCTTAACCAAGCATCGTGTGCTGCCGTCTTTTTGTTGCACCATTACACTTGACCTTGTCCTCTGCTGTCCTTCCACATTTTCTGTTGTTCTATGCAGCATTGTTATGCTCTTTGGTGTCTTTTGCTTCTCTAGGACGTTTGCTACAGTCCTTGCTGAACTGCTGTAATTTGCCGCACCAGTTCATCTGTTGCTATCCTTTGCTGGACCAAGACACCTGCTGGTATCTGCTGTTCTCTGTTGCACAGCTACACTTGCTGTTGTCTTCTGTTGCACTGCTGTACCTTCTGCTGTCCCCTATTATTCCATTACGTATTCTGTAGTCTTGCTGTACCTGCGGCTGCCTTTGCTGTCCTGCACCTGTGGACGTCTTCTGCTGCATTGCTACAACCGCTCCTGTCTTCTGTTGCTCTTCTACAACCCTTATTGTTACACTGTAATACCGGCGTTATCTGCTACTGACCTTTACTTCCCTAATATACCTTCTGTTGCTCCTTACTGCCTTGGTACAACTTATGTTGCTATATACAGTCCTGCTACATCTTCTGTTGCCCAGTGCCATCTCACCAGAACTTCTGTTGCGCTGTATTGTTTTGCTGTATATCTACTCACATACACACACACACACACACACACGCACACACACACACACACACACACACACACACACACACACACACACACACACACACACACACATGCACACACACACACATGCACACACACACACACACACACACACACACACACACACACACAAATACACACAAAAGCAAACGATCAGTACAAACATATCACCTTTAGACTATATCTAAACAATGGAAGCTAATATGGTGTAGGTCCAGTGCCAAGCTAAGCTAGAATCTTAAATGATGAATGAATTCAGGCACTAAAGTTGTGACTAGAGTACTGGGAGGAGGCTGGGTGAAGATGTGAAGTTCTTACGCTGGATGAAAGAATAATTCAGGGAAGAATGAAGGGATGGATAATCTGGAACCATAAGGATGAGAAACTTTTATTAGAAGCGGTAACGAAACAGGATCAAAACTGACAGCGATCAAAAGTGGTAACGAATCAGGATCTAAGTTGGTAGCGAATCAGGACCAAATACGAATGCAAATCAGGATAAAAGACGGTCGCGATACAGGATCAAAAGTGGTAGCGAATCAGGACCTAACGTGATCGCGAATCATAATCAAAAGTTGCAACAAATAACGGAAGAAATGAAGAACTAAAGAATCCATAGAAAGATCATGAAAAGTGCCATCGAATGGAAGAGGAAATTAAGGAAATGAGAAGTACAATCGAAGGAGATGATAATAAAAGAAAAACAATTGAAGGTCTTCAAAATGAATGTAATAGAATGAAGAAGAGGCAGTGAATGAAAAGCGCCAGGGGGATCTTTTCTGATTGTCCTTGAGGTGAAGCAACAAAAGGGACGCCCATAACACAGAGACTATTGATGATACAGAAGGGAAAGCCGGAGCAGATTCCCGGCCTGTTAAACGAGCTGAGACAGAGGGTGGTGTCTGATGAAGCCGAGCATAAGCCTGGTGATTTTGGAACACAGGTACGCGGGAAATTATCAAGTGAAGCTATTATGAGATAGAGAAGCAATGTCGGAGACAGAACCATCAGGGAAGTATATTGTCAATCGGTAGGAAAGGTTAGAGAAGTGCAGGGCATTCAGGTCCAGTGCACGTCTGTGAAAATTAGAGATCTTAGATTGAACTGGAGTCATGAAGTTTGACTTGTCAACACAGCATGAATCAGCAGACGAGCGGACTGCACCAAACCCAAGAACATCAATGAAGCAGGAAGCTGACTTGGGGAAGTCGCTGGTGATTTTTGCACTGGATGAAGACATGATTCCAGTCAAAGAGGAGAGGGAGGAGAGGCAGTCAAAGAGGAGAGGGAGGAGAGGCAGTCAAAGAGGAGAGGGAGGAGAGGGCAGAAAACCTAGGATTAAGTGAGTTGAGTTCGAGTGAGAGGTTAAGCCCATAAGATTGTACACCATGCAAGAGGGAAGAGTGAGATGCAACTCCATCACATCATTGTTTTTTTTCAACTAGTTTGATATCGTTATCAATGAACAGTTCTTCAAAAGATGCCAAGGTAGAATATCTAGAGGACTAGACTGGAAAGAAGGAAGAACTTTATCTGAAAAGAATTAAAAAAAAGTTGTTTTATAGTATAAGAATAACGCATGAATGGAAAAAGACATAAGTAATATTTCTGTGAATGCTGACATTATACAGAAGTTTATAATGTTACATGATAGCAGAGAAACTTCAAGAGATGGGGCCCCATGAGTAGAGAACTTCTTTCTCGCTCAATACATACATATAGATAATGACAGCAGCAGACGAGAGCCAGAGGATAGAAGATTAGTTGTGATACAACTCTTTATGAACACCTTATTTACAGGTAACGTGAGAGGAATGACACGCGCATGAGCCACGAGTAGCTTAGAGTTCCAGGCCGCGGCATTTGACCCTCAACCAACTGTTGATCCTTCCCTTGAGGTTGGTCGGTGAACACGTTCCTGGCTTAGGCTGGTGTGTGTGTGTGTGTGTGTGTGTGTGTGTGTGTGTGTGTGTGTGTGCACATAAGATTGAATACATAGTACATCCATGCACCATGCAGGGTTACGAGACGGGACAACAGGAATACAACTCTCTCTCTCTCTCTCTCTCTCTCTCTCTCTCTCTCTCTCTCTCTCTCTCTCTCTCTCTCTCTCTCTCACACACACACACACACACACACGCACACAAACACATTTCTAGCCATGGTTACGTTTCATTTGGAGCCGTTTAGCCAGGAGGTACTTAGACAAGCTAAGAAACTCAATGATAAGATAGAATTCAGGTGGGGCTTCATCAAATAGACCACTGGGAAAAGGAGGAGACAAGCAGAGAATAAAGTCAGTCAGCAAAAATCAGGGAGGCAACAAATGAGGCAAGAGGATGGAGCAGATCCGCCAGCACCACAGACTGGTGTTAGCCAGGAATATCATGCTCTGATAAAGTCGGCCCAAATGTAATGTATACAAATGCTGATCATTAACACTGAATTTAAAGGACCGGAATTCAGGAGTCGTAAGTGCACCTAGTGTTGCTAGAGTTGTAGAAATAGAACTAACTTGAGAGATAGGACCACACTTGTTCTGCCCAGAGGGATATATGATACTAAGGAGGAAAAGAGAAGACAGAAGAGGACTGCTTATCCTAATAAGAGATAACCTTAGATTTCAGGAAATAGTGAAAGGTGGCCAATTCAGACAGTGCAGAATGGGAAAAATGACTTTTAAGAAAGAAGTGCATGATATTGTTGATATAATTCAATCATCTGAAGAATTTGAACGAACCTGGACAAATATACAATGATGACAGTGAAGGTACAATCAGTGTGGTACGTGAGGCAGCAAAACACGCACTTCTCACAGATGATACATTACTGATGATGGCGGATTGCACTCATAGAGAAGCTAGAAGGGGATTTTAGAGATGCTCATAGTGAGTGGGAATCGTGGAGACACAGAGTTTTATAGTCTATACAAGAAAATGTTCTCTGCCACCATGTCACTGATCATACTAGAATGAGAAGGACTGATACGCCATCATTAGTAGGTCTTACCTCCACACATTCTATCATGGATACTGAAGATATCATATATGAGGCACCAGTTTGAGGAAGTGATCATGTAATGCTAAGGTCTGATTATGTGACAAAACTGAGGAGGTTAAGATAGTACAGGTTTTGCAAGAATTATAGAACAACTACAATAGTGGAAATTATATAAATCTCACCAGTTTCTAAGTTAACATGAAATGTGAAATTAAGTTCAGTGGTGAAAGATCTGGTAAAGTTTACATTGGAGGTACAGGACCACGGTACCTCTGGCCTCAAATACAGACGGAAGGTGAAGAAAAGACGGAGGAATGAATTAGTACAAAATATCAAAGAGCAGAGGAGCTTCGAGATGTGCTTTGACGTCAATGTAGGCGACACTCCGGCCAGACAGCATTTGTAAATATCAGAGAGCAAGGAGTGAGTGTATCACGATTAGAAAGAGGGAACAGAGAAAGCTTGAAAAGGTTGTTGTGGATAAGACAGAAGAAATAACTAAGCTTTTTCATAAATCAATCTGGAGTAAATTGTTCGTGAAAGAGCAGCTAATCAGGCATGAGATTCAGAGGGATGTAAGTATATGATGAGTTCAAAAGTGTTTTCAAAGTGGAAGAGACTGTAGTTCCATCACCAGTGAAATGGAATGAGGAAGAGGTATTTGAATGCATTGAAATATCTAGAAAAGATGATAACAGAATACTAAAGGGTGTTAAACCGCACAAGGTTCATGTTCCTGATGAAATTTTACTATGTGCTAAAGATTTGTGCTGACACACTTTACAGAGTTCTTAAAATACTACTTAAAAAGTCGCCTGAGACGAGAAAATAACATGAGTTTGAAAGAGGAAATGTGGAAAAGCTGATAACTAAGCAAATGGATGGCTGGTTAAGAACTATCAGAGTGAGAGACTGTTTCAGGGAAAGGAGGTCATGTGTAATGAACCTCTTGGATTTCTACGAGAGAGTGAGCTCTGTCTTAGACGAAAGGTCCTGGAGGGCTGAGGGGTTTGTTGGTATCAGAAATGCCAGAAATCATTTAACACTACAAATGTGGAGGTGAAAATCGAGGAAGATGATGTTAGCTTACAAGGGTACCAAGACGAACTCCTAAGTTAGTCTGATACATGGATAGTGATTTTCAACCCAAAGAGATATGAAGCAGTGAAGTGACGACACAATGAAAAAGAGGCCTGTGTATGAACAAGCAAGAAATAAGCTGCAGGAATTTATGTGCGAGAGGGACTTGGGAGTCGATATTGTACCTAACTTGTCGCTGGACCTAACCTTCTGGGAACCGTAGGTATGAATTTCTTCTGAAAAAGATTAGAATTGCACTCAAGAGCTTTAAGAAACTCTGCAGCAAAATGCGACCGTCGTATTTTAAGCCAAAACTGGAATATGCAACTAAAGTCTGGTCATCGAACTTAAGGAAGTACAACGCACTAACACAGATGGTCCAGGGGAAAGCATCAAAGATGGTGCCAGAACCGAGAAAGCTTTGATATAGTAGAAAGTTAGAAACAAAAAATTTATCCAACGTGAAAAAGAGAAGAACAGGACGTGCCTTGGTCTCAACCATTAAATTTTGAACCAGTTTGATTATGTCAACAGTGAGCAGTTCTTCGAAGGATGCAAAGCTAGAAGAACCAAAGATCAGCACATGAAACTTTTATAGTATAGTGTGGTCAGTGAATGAATGGAATAATAATATCACCGTGAGTGCTGATAGCATACGAAATTTTGAAGTTTCATGATAAAGTTCAAGAGATGGGGTCCAACAAGTGTATTACTGCCTGTACCCTACAGTTACAGAATACATGCGGCATGAAAATGATAATGTCGAGTGTGAAGACTTCTTAGAAATAACAAAGAAAGATTAAGAAGAGGAAATGGGAAGAAGCTAATCCTGGGTCAAGTCGGAGAGCTTTTGAATTACTCCTCTAGTGAGAAAGTAATGGACGAATCGAATAAGCTGAACTGTGAGTATGAATGCAAACAATGTGGTTGTATGACAGGATAGAAACCTTCAGAGATGAGACCCAGTTGGTACAGAACTCCCTCTCTGTACTCTAAGAAGAAATAGTTACCCACGACATATACTGACACAAATACACACACAGTTTACTTGCACACACATATAGACGCACACATGCGCACATGCAGGCGTGCGCACATATACCTGGCTGCAGATGTGCACGAAAAAATACGTTTTAGTTGTTTTGTGGAATTTTTACAATTCTGTATATCAAAATAGTTACTTTTATGAGCTATGATGGCTCATTATTTCAGGTACTCCGTGAAATTACTGCAATAAGTCCACATCATATCATGAAACTGCTGTGCCAGAGTGACACGAAACTCGAAATACCTTCTTATGTAAGATCATTTGGTACTACTGATAATCCTCTTACATGAACTGAAAACTGAAAGTTAAACATGAGAGACTAATGACGTTCATTGTACAGTAAAGGAGGACGGAACTGCCTGTAACGGAACCCACACCTTGAATACCAGTTAGCGAGGTAGCGCGAGGAATGGACGAAGAAAGGCCGCTTCCTCTCACATCAAAAAAGAAGAAAAAATCTCCAGATGTCATGTGTACTGCACCGAAACCACAGCTCCCTGTCCACAACCACTCCTCACAGACCTTCCCATGGTTTACACCAGACGATTCGAATGCCATGGTTCAGTCCATTGGCAGCAAGTCCACCCCAGTGTACCACATCGTTCCAGTGCTCTATACCGTGCACGCCTTTCACCCTCCTGCATGCTTAAGCCCTGATAGCTTAATTCTTTTTTACTCTCTCCTTCTATCTCAAGCCTGGTTTCCTCGTTCTCCTTGCTCCCACCACTTCTGACACATGTATCCTCTTTGTCAGTCCCTCCTCACTTATTCTTTCCATATGGCCAAGCCATTTCAACACACCAACTCTTTCAATCGTACTGTTCTTGTTACCACACGTATCTTTTACCCTTTCATTACTTACTTGATGAAACCATCTCACACCGCCTATTGTTCTCACACGTTTTATTTTCAACACATCCACCCTCCCCCACACAGCCTTATCTATAGCCTATGTCTCGCTTCCATAGTATATTGTTGGGACTGCTATTCCTTCAGACATACCCATTTTTGCCATAACTTACAACGTTCTCCCTTTCCACTCATTCTTCAGCGCTCCCAGAACCTTCGCCGCCTCTCCCATCCCATGACTTTTCCACTTCCATGGTTCCATTTGCTACCATATCCACTCTTGGATATCTAAAAGACTTTACTTCCAATTTTTCCACATTCAAACTTACACCCCACCTAACCTGCATTCGATCCTGCTCAACTTTATACATACATGCATGCACACACACACACACACACACACACACACATATATATATATATATATATATATATATATATATATATATATATATATATATATATATATATATATATATATATATATATATATATATATATATATATATTCCTATGAGTCCACGGGGAAATGAAAAACACGATAAGTTCCCAAGTGCACTTTCGTGTAATAGTCACATCATCAGGGGAGATACAAGAAAGAAATATAACAGTCGGTTGCTATGCAGCAAAGAGACGTAGCTAGGACGCCGTTTGGTAAACAAGTGACGACCTGAATGGAGGTCGGGTGCGTTCGAGCCTGCCCGACTCGAACGCACTTTAATCTGCCATTTTATTCTTGATTATTTTATTGCCAAATTGTTGTCACAGATATAATCTCGGCATGAAATTTACTGACATTTTATTGCTCAACTATCGACATATATAACGTCAGCATTAACTTGTAGACTTCATTACAACTCTATCTCTTTTGACACCCGGGGCGCATCACATCCTTAATGTACATCAAGAGAGCCTGATTTGCCTTGCAAATAACTTGCTTCATCTAATCCGGTTTGTTATAGAAGCACCACAGGAGGGGTCCCTAGGGTGCCTGGTTCATCCTGTGCGTTGATGAAAATGCTACAGGGGAGGAGGACCTGTGTTCATCTTGCATCCTGGATCACGCATTGGGGTCACGGGTGTGTGTGTGTGTGTGTGTGTGTGTGTGTGTGTGTGTGTGTGTGTGTGTGTGAGGCACGTAACTATGATTTATTTCTGTATGTATGAAATTGGCACATAACATCGTGTGATCTTTGATTACGATAAATGAAAACTTTCTCGTTACAAAACATGAAAATTGTGAGGAATATTGACGTAATGAGTTGCAACAGTTCACTTTGATGACTTGGTGTTACATGTGGGATGGTTGACTTTCTCGTGTCGCGTTTTCCTTCGTCTGGTAAGCCATAATTCCTCTTCCTGGGGATTGCTGTGGTTATGGGCATAGTTAGCAGTGAGAGGAAACAGATGGCTATAGCCAGGATTAGCCAGAATAGTCTTACCATGATCTGTGTCTGTACTTTCTACGTCTGAAAATTCATTCTCGTACCCAATGGAACCACCTCGGAGATGAACTGTACGATCGCGTTTGTGTATTTTTCCTTTTCTTCCAATATGACCATGCGTGATACCTGGGTGCCGTACTAAAGCTACATATCCTAACGGTGTTCTGATGCACCATTCATGTAACGTAACCAGTATTTCTCTCATGAAGACAAAGAATTACCCACAATCGATGTTGAACATCGCCTTAGTGATCAGGTGGTCATTGTTATGGGTTTATTTTAGTGGAGCAGTAAATAATTGCCTATAATGACCTGACATGGTCGTCACCAGGTAAGGGAATATTGTATTCATATATTCATTAACTGAGAAAGTAAACATAACTTCATATTTCTCAGTGTTTGGTATCATGTTTACCCGTCTATACTTGCATGAATTTGACTCCTGTCTCGTGTTTCACTTTAACAGTTGATCAGATTGTTCTTGTTGAGGTTCTTTTCACTCTCTGAACGTCTCCAATTCTCTCATCATCTTTCCTTAGGTCTGTCTTCTGTTGGTAGTGAATTTCTTTTCCGAATGTCTCACGATGCGCAAGTTCATGAGGCTCATGGGCCCGTCTTAACAACTCCGCTGAGGTTTTCTATCGAAACTTTCCAGACCCCAGTGGTCCCCTTCCTCCTTCTCCTTTGCATATCTTCACCCTCCAACCATCTAAACGAGTTTCCTCGTTCTCTGGACATGGCCCAGGTTGCTGCCCTGCCGGTTGCGCTGCAAAGCATTGTCTTATTTTCCCCACCTCCCTTCCCGCCCCCTCCGAGTTCACTGAATAGCGTTCCACTGTAATTTTTCTCGGCTATCAGCACTCGGCTGACAACTATTGATAAATTAAGTTTGCTTTCCAAGTGCTTTTAATTTAGTATATATATATATATATATATATATATATATATATATATATATATATATATATATATATATATATATATCCCTGGGGATAGGGGAGAAAGAATGCTTCCCACGTATTCCCTGCGTGTCGTAGAAGGCGACTAAAAGGGGAGGGAGCGGGGGGCTGGAAATCCTCCCCTCTCGTTTTTTTTTTAATTTTCCAAAAGATGGAACAGAGAAGGGGGCCAGGTGAGGATATTCCCTCAGAGGCCCAGTCTTCTGTTCTTAACGCTACCTTGCTAATGCGGGAAATGGCGAATAGTTTGAAAGAAAAAAGAAAGAAGATATATATATATATATATATATATATATATATATATATATATATATATATATATATATAGTTTATGCAACATGTCTTATGACGAGGCACAGCTTTGGGTGGATCACCACCGACAACGAGGAAACAATGTCCAGGCGATTTTGATCAATTTAGGTCTACAAGTGACCATAGCTAGTGTCCCGAGCCCTCTCACCTCCCACATGAAGCCCTGCAGTCTCGGTAACTCATCTGTGAGACTCAGCAGGCACATTCGAGATCGTATCTTCCCCCCAGACCGCCAGGTACCCGCGACTTACTCCAGCTCTTGACGCCAAGAATGTCCCACCAAACATGGACTGTCTCATAATCCAGCTTGTAATCACTACACTGCAAATTTGCTTGGAATTTTTTCTTTAGCTCCTAGCAATGGCAGGTCTAAGACCCGGTGGTTACTGCACAGTTAAGACTACCTGTCGGTTAAGTCGGCCACTTCAGTGTCCAGGATGATGACTTAGGCAAAGAGATAGATAGATAGATAGATAGATAGATAGATAGATAGACAGAAAGGCACACAGATCTATCTGTGTGTCATGGAGAGAGAGAGAGTTACGCTCGTCTTGCCCGGTCTCTAAACCATATATATACATGAATATACACCACCCCAGCTCACGTCAGGCACCTGTTCCTCGACTAGCCCCCAGAGAGGGTTACGAACAGCTGGGCTGATAGTGAGCTGGTTGCCCTGTCTAGGACTCGAACCCAAGCTCGTTAGATTGGTGGGCCGCAAAGCTAACAACTGCACCACGGAGTTTTGTTATATTACCTAATTTTGATTACCTTTTTGCATCCTACGGGGAGGAAGTTTTGCAGTCGTGTGGCCCAATCTCTTGAACTTTCTCTACTTTGATACAACATTTTAAGCTTCACGATGCTGTAAGCATTTTCAGTTTCATGATTAAGTTTATTCCATTCATCTACTACTATGATACTGCAGAAGTACCTCATTATATGTCACTTATTAAGTTTCTTGCTCCATCTTATGGTATGGTTTATCATTGTGTGTGTGTGTGTGTGTGTGTGTGACTATATGTGATTACCATTTACATCCTTGTTGCACCATCTCTTAACCTTATACATATACTTGTATATGTATCATGCCTGCACTCTTATGTATGCACACACACTCACACATCCAACTTAAACCAGTTGCTCATTTATCGATCAGTTCCAAGTGGATGATGAACACTTGAACACTAGGCCGACCACAACGCCCAGAATTCGAACCCATGTGGGTCCGACCCCTGGGTGGCCCGTGCTGACTCATGGTCAGTAACGCTAACCGCTACACTATGTGATATAGTGCGGTAGGAGTAGGTGGAGTTGGGTGATTTGGAGGGTTTTAGGAATGGTATTATCTTGGCAGGTTTCCACCACATGTTGCGATTTTTTTTGTGTGTGGAGCCAGGAGGGGTTGAAGATACCTGTTAGTGCTTCGACTTCAAATGGCCAGAGCGTTTTATGTGATACGTTATCAGGTCCAGTTTCATGGGAGCTCTTTAAGGTTTGATTTGCATTGCTTGTATCAGTGGGAGTGCTGGGTGGGTGGACAGCTGTTACTAGATGGATTTTGTGTAGGCTTTTCATGGCTCTCCTGTTTAGGTGTGAGACTGGCTTGTGGATGATTTTTGAGTCGTGTCATATGAGTATTTTTCTGTATTCTTCTGGAGAAGGGATTTCATGGATTGGGCAAGGAGTGCTTCTTAAGGGGTGCGTGAGGGGGGGGTTGGTGGTTGCTGGACTGGTGTGGGAGGCGTGGATATTCTTTAACATGCGCCAGAGTTAGTTGCTGTGGGTCATGTGGTTCATTGTGTTGAAGAAGGAATGACACTTTTCCGTTTGTCTTTCGGTCATTAAGTTAGTGATTTGTGGTTGCATTATTTGAGCTTGGATTTGTTCTCTTATTTCTGTTAACGGTTCGTTATTTTGTCAGAGATAGTTTCTTTGCTCTATAATGTGTGTAATTTGTGACGTGAAGGTTGGATTGTATTTCTTATGGGATGTTCTTTCTGATGGCTTGTTTAGAGGTTTTGGTGAAATGTGAGACTGCCTTATTTTGAAACGGAAAATCACTTACATTGAAGTTTTGGAACTTTATTTCCATGTTCTGTGTAAAGGGCTGGCCAGTCTGCTTTCCTGTACTTTACATAAGTCATTTTGATGATTGTGTGGATCGGATGGTCCGAGTAAAGTGTTATCAGGATGGATAGGTGGTCAGAGGACAGTTCTCGTGTGTAAGGTTGGTGAGCAGTTGATGGTGTCTGGTGAGGTTGGTTGCTGGAGGTGGTGGTGTCTGGCGAGGTTGGCTGCTGGAGGTGGTGGGTTGGAAGCCTGGTTGGCTGGTTGTATAGGTTGAGGATACTGAGAGGATGTAATTGGTTTATGAACACCTCACCTTAGGGATTCACCCCGGGGATCTTGTTTATGAATGTTGAGCCAAGTGCACTGGTTGGCACTGAAATCTCCACAGAGATAGATGTTGGGTATGTTAGTCAGGTCTTGCAGTTGAGAAGTATATCTAGAGGGGTATGTGGAGGGATGGAGTATCTAGGTGTTGATTTTACTGAAAGTGATGCGAAATCTTCTTTTGAACTGTTCTTTTAGGGAGATGTCATTGTCTGTGAGTTGTGCTGTAGTGTCAGTGGTGATGCAGAATGTGTGGTTTGGTGGAAAAATATTGAGAGTCCTCTTCCATATCCTTGTTCTCTGTCTTCTCTTACAATTGTGTAGTTGTAAAGGTGTAAGGGAGGATTCTGATATCAGTCTGGTTTCTTGGATGAGGACTGTGTGGATGTTGTGTTCTCTGAATTGGTTGAGTATATCTGCATGTTTGTTTCTGATGTCAGTGGCGTTGAGCTGCAGAATGTTTACTTTGTCGCTAGGGTTCTTTGTAGTAGTAGGGTTTGTTTGTGAGGAGTGAGATAAGTTTTGTGCTTTTGTTTGTTGGGTGTTGGATGCTGCGTATGAAGGATTTATGAGGGAGTCTTAGGATCGACGGTCTGAGTGGTTGCTGCAGGTCCAGTTTCCTGAGTAGTCTTTAATGGATGACACTGATGTGCAGTGGAGTTGGTATTAAATAAGTGCAGTTGACACAACTGATGGCGTAATGCCTTTTTGTGAGGGGCATTTAGCACTTTGGACAGAGTTATACTGATGGTCCAAAGTTGATGTTAATATCACTGGTTTGCATTCGTAGTTGGAAGATGATGACTGGGTTATCGTATCCCAGTAGTGAAAAAAATGGTCGAATGTGTAAAATCTTTGTATACGACCCATAATCTACCACAAATAGGCTACGCTCCGCACGGAGCAGGAGATAGGTGTCTCCTTTGGAACAGGAAAACCAACGATGGCGAAGTCCTTCGGTGGTAGGAAGATGTCCACATGAGTTGATTGCAGAAAATCCCATGTCCATTGCAGCTGGGCACAGCCAGATCTGCCTCCTGCAGTGTGGTCACGGGCAGACGGGGACTGCAGAGAGAGAGAGAGAGAGAGAGAGAGAGAGAGAGAGAGAGAGAGAGAGAGAGAGAGAGAGAGAGAGAAACACACACACACACACACACACACACATATATATATATATATATATATATATATATATATATATATATATATATATATATATATATATATATATATATATGTACACACACACACAGTATGTTCGCAATTTATCACGGTAGCGAGGTAGCGCCAGGAGCAGAAGGGGATAGGCCTCTTTAGCTCACATCCACCCTCTAGCTGTCATGTGTAAATGCACCAAAACCACATCTTATCCACAACTAGTCCCCACAGTTATCTCCATGGTTTCGCCGGTTGCGTCATTTGCCTTCGGTCAGTCCACTGAGAGCAAGTCGCTCCCTGTATACGACATCGCTCCAGTTCAGTCTATCCCTTGCATTCATTTCACCGTCATGCGTGTTCAGACCTCGACCACTAAAAGTCTTTTTCACTCCATCCTCCCATCTCCACTTCGGTCTTCCCTCTCTCGTTGTCCCCTCCTTTTCTGACACATCCTTTTTGTCAACTCTCCCTCACTCTTTCTCTCCATATGTCCAAACCATTTCAGCGCACCCTCTTCTGCTCTCTCACCCACACACTTTTTGTTACCACACATCTCTCTCACCCTTTCATTACTTACACGATCA